>NW_026057584.1:55024217-55274217 GCF_023721935.1 Panthera uncia | reverse complement strand
ATTGTCTTTAGATGCATATATGGGAAAGTTGGTTAAAGGTGGTGGCCCTGAGGGAGGTGACTGGGAGACAGAAGTGTGAGGAAGGATCACTTTTCTCTAATACGTCTGTGCCTTTTGAATTCTGTTCACTGGATGTGTATAAACTCTTTGGCAGTAAAATATTTTATTCAAAAATTTTATCATGAACCAATAAAGGGAGCAGCAACCTTTGATCATGTGTTAGAATTATTAAATAACAGGTCATCCACCTGATGGTTAATGGTGAAAGAAGGCCTATAAGTACAAAGATAAAGAAGAGAAATGCTTACATGAAGATCAAAATAATTCAGTGTTTCACCACCACACTTCAGAAATTATTTCAGTACCTTAATTATATGTCACCCTAGTGTCATGTGTCTATTATTTGACAGTGTGATAACCCCTCCCCCACCCCACTCACCAGTCCACATCACAGATAAGGGCCGACTACCTCATTGATCCCAAACATTTCCTCTGAGAAGCGATCAATGTCCCCTGCCAGGCCATTAAATAGATTTTGAAAAACTCTTCAATCCGTATCAGTCTCATATCCTTATTTAGTTGCTCAAATTTGCCCTCAGCTGGGAATTGTCCAGGCAACTGTGATTCTGTTGTGTTCGCCACTCATTTGAAGGGCCCCATCCATCATCATTTCTAGGCCTTTTCTGATGCAATGTAGCTTGTTCTTTGTCTTTCTTAAAAACTGAATGGCTGTTAAATTATCCATTTATCTTCCTTCAGATTTTCTGTTCAGTTTCTCAGGCCCTCTCAGGGCTGTCTTTTCTACCTTGTTTGCTGACTTTTCATTCCATTTCCCCCGTTCTCCCAGGCATCTTGCTTCACCATGCTGTCCTTCCAAACAAACTCCCTGGTTTGATCTGCTTTCTGCTTGTTTGCAATCTGCATCACTACTCAGGTGGACTTCCTTTTCAACTTTTGTCCCTTCAGGATAGCTTTGAGAACTTTGAGATGATATGTTTCAAGTTTTCCCTGTAGATGGCAGGGTGTATTGGACAAACCATAACCGAAGGGAAAAGTCTAAACCAGCTTTGCCACTGTTAAGTTGGGTCACAAGGGACCTTTCAGGGTTTCACCTTCCCGACCTGCAGATGATCTGCAAGCTCACTTCTAGTCAAGTGTCTTCGGATCACAACAGCATCTCCTTTCTGTGTAGGTAAGGTGGACCCACTAAGGACGTGAGGTTTGTGTAATGTTAAGGCTCGCACACACACTCCTCAGGGGCAGCAAGCGGGAACCCAGATTTGGAAGCAGAAAGAATCTAAGCTCTGTCACTTAATATCTGTGTCTTTTCTCCAGCCTCAGCTTTCACATCTGAAAAGAGGACAATAGTAGTATCTAGCTTGACATCGCTAAGAGGATTAAATCAGGTGATGCTGGGAAAGTCTGGTGCCTGGCACACAGTAAGTGCTCAAGAATGTTGTTAGTGAGCTAGGCAGTTTGGCTGTTATCATCCAAATTTACAACACAGGCCACTGAAGCTTAGAGGTGATATTAATGGCAGTAACAATGTATGGAGTGCTTTAACGTTGGATGTTTACTCTTCCCAAAGCATTTCCACATGCCTCAGCTCCTTTGGTTCGGACTCTTGGAAAGGGTGATGTTAACTATCACCAATTCCCTTTGCTCCAAGAAGAGAGTTACTTTGCAAGGCCAAAGACGTTTAAAAAGTAGAGAGTGGAGTTACTCTCAGTCAAACCTACAAACCTGTGGAGATCACCATAAAAAGAAGTCTGAGGATAGCAAGCTTTAGGTTTTATGAGTGTAGAGGGCAGATTTGAAAGACGATGGTTATAAAAACACTCAGCATCTCTTGCCTGGTCTTAGGTCTCATTTCTGTTTCCCTCCGTCTCTTACTTCTCTGTAGGTCTCTGTGGCTCTTTCTCCTTTCCTGTTTAGTTTTTGGCTGATCAGGGCATCTGTAGCACTAAGATTACAGACGACGTATTAAGTCAAGGACGTGGAGAATTACTCTTCCTTTTCCATTATTTTATGGTTCTATAGTTTATCCCTCCCTTTGCTTGTAGGAGGCAGCCGCTCATACGCTGAAACTCCCCCCTAATTCACTGGGGCGATTGCGAACAGCAAGTATAACCTCCCTCGTTTCTCAGGCGTGAAATAAAGACAGAAATGCTAACGCCCGCCACAGGGCAACTCCGGAATGGCGGGTTATTTCAGGGCACGCCGAAAGCACCAGATGCGGAGGGAACGCAAGATCTTCCTAGCGGAACCCACTCTTTCCCATTTCCCCGTACCCTGGATGTGTTGCTCAGGCCGTCCCATGGGGGCTCCAAGAAGCTGAGTAACAGCTTGCACCAGAGCGGAGGTGGGTGGCACTGAACATGCGCTGGGCACGACTGCTGAGTAACAGAGACAATGAACGCAAGTAAGTCTAATGTGCCAATAAAGGAAAATGCAAAGGGTCCTCCGGAGCTGCGGTATCTACCTCCTGGGAGTAAAGAGGGGTTTACCGGGAGCCTGTCATCCGAGCAGCTTCCTAAAGTAACAGTAGGGTTTTCTGGGGGAGAAGACGGAAAGGTACATGTGGCAGTGATAGCTGTGCGAGCAAAGGCACAGGGTGTGAGCGTGCATGCATGTGCGCGCGCGCATGTGTAACGTCAGTGGAGAAGCACTTTGCGAAATGGCCGGTGGCCAGTTACACCCAGAGCACAAGGTAGGGAGGAAGGAGTGAGAGGTGAGCACAGGGAGGTCAAAGGTACCAGCTTAGAGTTTTTCCTCCAGTGATGGGGAGGGAGGGTCTGAAGGACCCACAGCCAAAGCTGCTTTAGGAAGGTAACTCCAGTGTTTATTTAGAACATCGGACCGAGGGGGTGAAGTGGGAGAGCGGCTGCTGAGCCTGACAAGGTCTGAGTGGTGGCAGCTGGCAGTGGGGACAGTTAGGAGAACCCTTCTTAGTAGAGGGTCCAGGGAAGGGAGAAAAATCATGATGTGGCAACTGGAAAATAATAACCCGCATTTGGTTTCGTTTTAGAACATATTTCTTGTCTTATTGAGATATTAGGTTTTTTTGAAGTAGGCTTTTTTTTTTTTTTTTTTGTATTTACTGTTTATTCTGAATTCCTTTTTGCCTTCGTGTTTCTTGATTTGCTTCCATTCCATCACAGTGGAGGCTTTCCTGAAACGTACTTGTGGCCCTTACCTGTTTGCATACTTCAGAGCAAGGCACTGGGCACGGCATTGTGCCCAGTGGGGAGGAGAGGCGGGAGAGGCTGTCGCTGACCGGTGGGCTTCATTTGAAGGGCATCGTATGGGGGGAGTTGACTCTTTCACTGAGAGCATCCCAGGTGCAAGTACATGAGGATCTTTTCTCTGAGGTCACCGTTTCCCTAAAAAGGAATCCTACTTTGCTGCTTCTGGGCATGTCTGGCCCCTGGTGTCCTGGGTACAGGGGATGGGGTCCAGCCAGTCATTCCATAGGCTTTTAATTTGAGCCACGAATTCTCCCAATGAGGGCTCTGTGGGAAGAGCTCTCTGGCCTCCTGACTTGACAGTGGTTGCATGGGTGGTTTACCTGGCTGTGAAGGTAGTGAGAGGTCCCTGAGACTCCATTTGCCAACTTCTAACCTTTCTGCTTATTTCTAGGCTCATGCCTCAACCTCACTGCTGTGGATCAGATTGTACCCCCCTGAAAGACACTCTGGTACCTGGAGATGTGACCTTTTTTGGAAATAAAGTCTTCACAGATGGAATCAAGTTAAGATGAAGTTATATTGGATTGGATGAGCTCTAAATCCAATGGCTGGTGTCCTTTCAGAAGGTCATGTGAAGACACAGGGACACGGAGACACAGGAGAATGTCACGTGAAGACAGAGGCAGAAATTGGAGTGATGCATTCAGAAGCTAAGGAATCCCAAGGATTTCTGGCAACCACCAGAAGCTAGGAGAGAGGCATGGAACAGATTTTCTCTCAGAGCCTCCAGAAGGAATCGACCCTGCCACACCTTGATTTCGTACTTCTCACTTTCAGAACTGTGAGATTTACTGTTGTTGGACGCCCCCCAATTCATTATACTTTGTTAGACAACACTAGGAAACTAATGTATCTTCTCTTGACTTTACTTGGCCCCTTTGAGTCCTGAGCCTCTCAGGAGCTTCTTCTGAAAGACAGATCAGCTCACTTCTGTCTGCAGACATTCTGGGATGTTACTGCCTTTCCAGCTTTCGATATTTGAAGAGATCTTATTTCCTCTCACATTCTGTTGTCCTTGGGAATTTCTTTTTTTTAAGAAGTACAACTTCATTATTTCTAATCCCACTTAGTAGTACCAAATAAGTCAATAAAATATTGAACAAAGGTGCTCATTTCAGAATTATCTCTTTTAGCAAAAAGAAAAAAATTAGGTAATGACTGAATAAATTATGACAAGTCAATTGACTGGAATTCTAGGCTGCTGTTTCAAAGGATGGCATGAAAATTACAGTTGGAATGAACCTCACGTTAAGTGACCACATCACAATACTCTAGTATCTCTGGGTAAATTTGTGTTTATGTGTGGATAATAGTGTAAAGGGGCATCACAGGAAGAAGAGAGTGTGAGGTCCTTATTTCTACTAACAATCTGCTCCTGACGATTCAAGTATTCTGTAAGGCAATATGTTTTCTCTCCTGTGTTCCTTATTTCCTCCTGAGTCTTCACTAGCAGAGTCCTTAACATACCTACTTACATGAACAGTCTGTTCAAGGAAATTTAGGGTTTTTTCTATCATGTTCCTCAAAAGTTTTTCACCCTCTTCTCATTACCCAAGAATGTTTATATCTTTAAAAAAGTTCCTCTATTATTATGTTAATAGAATTCTCTGAAGGATGAGAAGATAAACTAATGAGGCCAGTCTGCCACATTTTATTGGCAATGTCAACCCACTTTGCCAGTGAAAGTGTCAAATCAAGGACAGCTTGACATAACATACTTCTGAGAGAGTTTTCTGTAGTAACCAGTGAAACAGAATCCATTAGCCCATTTGGTCTGCTAGGAATTGCTCTCTCTGGAATCTCTACTCTGGCCCCTATATCCTTCCTTATGAAGGATTCAGGGTTTTATTTCGTAAATGGGAAGTTTACAAAGGTAGAGCACTCCTGGGCAGAATGGAATTGCCTTTTACCTCCTCAGAGCAGTGCAGTGAGAAAAAGCCATAGATGAAGGCAGAGAGGACTTGGACTTGAATTTCTGGCTCTACCTGGTAAAAAACTGCTTCACTCGGATTAAGTCCATTAGCTTCTCTAGCTTTCACTTTCCTCACATGTTAACCTAGACCATTAGATATTATAGGATCCAGAATGAAGTTTTTTCTTCTTTCACAGTTAGGATCAAATTCAACTGTGTATGTAAAAGCACCTTGTAAACACAGTCAGTATCCAATAAATGTCTGCCTTCTGAAAAAATGTGCATAAGGATACCCCCATCCATGTCTGTCAGGACTCTAATACTGAACTTCTTTTCCAAGTGCTCAGTCTGGTAGAAGTCTTTAACTTCATTTTAGATCGTGGCTAACAGAGTCAACTGTTGGGACGCCATATTGGTTGGTGCATGAGGTTGAGAGCCTGGCCCTTTCTGGTCACATTGCCATAGACCATCTGCTTGCTAGATAAGGCAATGTGCTCTGAGTGACTTAATATTTTTATGGTTGCAGCTCAGATAATTAAATATAGGAGTGGTGATGGCTGAGCATCCAGATAGTCCTCCTTGAATTCTCTTAGGAAACATTTAGAGTAGTACAGAAGATTCTGTTTGGCAATAGCATAATAAGAATGCTTTATGTTTATCTCATGCCTCACTTCCCAGGAGCTCAGGCAATGCTGACCTTCCAAATGCACATTAAATTGCAGAAATTTCGGAGAGGCACTTACAGTGCAAAAAACAATCTTTAAAAGAGGCCTTGATTGATCTCCTGGTAGAAGAATGCAATTTTCTTTCTCTCTCTCTCTCTCTCTTCCTCCTTCCCTCTCTCCCTCTCTCTCTTCCTCTTTTTCTGAAGAGATTCAAAGAAGAAAGAGCCATGAAAAGGAGGTAAATCAGCTTTTAAAATATGTTTTGTAGAGGAGCTGAGAAGCAAGGTAAGACAGCATTCCAGGCCTTGTGTGGACTTGTGGCTAAGTCATTTTCAGCTTCATGATTCCAGAACAGAAACACTTTTAAAAAGAGTTACTTATGCTGGCCAGCCAGATAAGGAGAAGTAGATCTTATCTTAAATTCTACCTTCAAAAGCCTTACGAGGTAATATATTATCTATTTTTTTTTTTGCCAGATTCCAGCATTTTAATATGGATTCATGATGGCAGTTTTGAGTTTACCTGACACCTGTCATGCTCAATGCAAGCAGTGACATGAACTTGAATGCTCTTCTACCAGTAAGCCCTCTCTGCTGTTCAGCACATGATGATGTGATGCTTGTAGTGGTAACTGTTTGGAGATGTAGGATCTAAAAACTCTTCTAAGGCAAAGAAAGATTACATTTTAATCATAATAAAGTTGCCATGTTTTATTATAATTTCATGAAATCACATTAAAGTACACTATAAGTTCTTGAAATCCATGTACATGTGCTAGCTCTATTAAGGGTGAATATTAAAATAACTAGGGGCATCTGGGTGGCTCAGTTGATTAAACATCGTACTCTTGGTTTCAGCTCAGGTCATGATTTCATGGTTTGTGGGATCGAGCTCCACATCGATCTGTGCTGTCAACACAGAGCCTGCTTAGGATTCTCTCTCTTTCCTCTCTCTCTGACTCTTCCCCTGACTCATGCGTGCGCGCTCTCTCAAAATAAACATTTAAAAAAATAAAATAACTAGAGGACTATATTTTCTGCCAATGCAGGGTAAGAGAAACTTTCACGTATTTCCTAGTTGAAAAAGTCGAAGCCCTGAAAAATTCATGGCTATAAACTAGCCTTTTTATATTAGAATTAAGGGCCAATTCAACCATGATGAGAACTAACGACTTTCTAAAAAGATATCATAGGCCATATACTTCAGGTTATGGGCAGGGATAGAACGGTGCACACTCGGATGAGAGGTTTTATATATTTATGGATGATAATGTAACATGACGTTGTAACTCTCCTTCACACATTCCACTGCTTATAATTGATTCTGTGGTGCTGCGCTCATCATTCACTCGGTTTCTTCATTCACTTGTTCCGCAAACGTTTACCGAACAGTTCTGGTAAACTCTGTGCTAGGCACTGCGCTGGGTACCAGGAATAGGGTGTCCCAAGAAACTCGTGTAACGGGGGGGAGGGAGCCAGCCAGCCAGCCAATCACAATACGAGTGTTACGTGTGATTATGAGAAGACAGAGCTCCGCAGAAATGTCGAGGTGGGGGAGGGGTTAGGTTTTCCAGGCAGAAAGGAGCAGAAGGGTAGCCAAAGGCAAGGGAAGAGAGACAAAAGGGCTGTGAGTCCTGTGCTTTGGGGCAAAGGGAGCCTGTGAGAGGAAGAGGGTAGGGTGACAGCAGATGAAGCCAAGAGGCAGGGGGCCTCAGCGAAGGTGGCCCTGAAATACCAAAGTGAGAAATCTGGAAGGGATCTTATAGATGCTGGTAGTACCTGAGGTTTATAATCAGGGGTGCCATGGTCCAATATTTATTTATTTATTTTAAAATTTATTTTAGGGGCGCCTGGGTGGCTCAGTGGGTTAAGCATCTGACTTTAGCTCAGGTCAGAATCTTGCGGTCTGTGGGTTTGAGCCCCATGTTGGGCCCTGTGCTGACAACTCAGAGCCCAGAGCTTGCTTCGGATTCTGTGTCTCCCTCTCTCTCTGCCCCTCCCCTGCTCGTTCTCGCTCTCTCTCTCTCTCTCTCTCAAAAATGAATAAATGTTATAAAAAATTAAAAAAATAATAAAATCTATTTTATTTACTTTGAGAGTGTGTGTGAAAGTGAGCAGGGGAGGCGCAGAGGGAGAGAGAGAATCCCAAGCAGTCTCCGTGCAGTTAGCGCAGAGCCCATTGTGCGGCTCAAACTCACAAACTGTGAGATCGTGATCTGAGCTGAGATCAGGAGCCAGATGCTTAACCGGCTAAGCCACCCAGGCACCCCCATGATCCAATTTTTTTTAAAAGGAAGTTCACTTTGCCAAAAGTTTGGAGGACAGGCCATAGTGAAGGGGCTTAGAAACTACATAAAACTGACACTTTCTTTTTTTTTTTCAACTTTTTTTTTTAATTTATTTTTGGGACAGAGAGAGACAGAGCATGAACGGGGGAGGGGCAGAGAGAGAGGGAGACACAGAATCGGAAACAGGCTCCAGGCTCCGAGCCATCTGCCCAGAGCCTGACGCGGGGCTCGAACTCACGGACCGCGAGATCGTGACCTGGCTGAAGTCGGACGCTTAACCGACTGCGCCACCCAGGCGCCCCAAAACTGACACTTTCAAATGTTTACATTTCTCTTCCATTCATATCTGACTAATAGTACATGGAAAATGTTGAAGTAAACAGGTTTTACTATCAGCACTCAGATTTGGGAATGGTGTATGTGACAAGGACAATATTTTGAACATATTAAACCAATGTATATTTGTTCTGCTTGAATCGTCATGCCTATGGTTCCCGCCCATCAACTCAGTAGGCTTCCCTCCTGCAGGCAAATGGTGGATCCCGTTAGAAACAGCAAGCTGTCATCATTCAGCGTTGAGAGAGAATAACCCTGAATGCCAGCTTCGTATGGTGAGAAAGGGGGTTTCTAAATTCCAGAATTCTCCTTTACCTATTAAGAACCAAATCTGGCCAAGTCAGATCATCACATCTGGCCACAAAGCCTAGTGCGGACAGCACAGGGGACACCATATACGGATAGTTCCCATTAGACAAGGAAAAGGAAATTAAAACACTTTCCACTGTGGGGGTGAGGGATGGGGACGGGGGAAGAGAGAAGAGAGAGAGATAATGGACAGAGACAGAAAGGGAGGGTGGGGAGAAAGGGAAAATGAGAAGTGAGTTCCTTGTTCCTTCCCTGTTCCTTGGGAGATGAAGCCTGGTGGGGGGTCAGGGGAGGGCTTGTCTCTTGAATCTCAGAGCCTAATTCAGGAAAGTGATAGAATTTACTAGAACAAGTTGGCACTATCCAGGCGGCTTATTAGAAAGTGCCAAGGAAATTGTGTGGACAGCACGGTGAGGAGAAAGTAGCTGGGAGTTCACCGGTGGCCCATAGGAGCTGAGCACTCAGGCGAGAAAAGCAGGTGACTAGATCTGACCAGAAAACTGCTAGGGGCTTGCCATGAGAGGTTCCTACCAGGACCACAGACTTCAGCAGCCAGAGCAAGTGGCCAGGCCCTGGGCGGAGTGCATATCACACCCATGGTCACCTAGAGGCCAGCATGGCATCACACCGAGCCGTGACCACCAGCTCTCCATGAACCCGGTGAGACCTAACAGGCAGTATGTGTGTTTGGGCCTTTCTCCCCAATGCTTACAGAGTGTTCACAAGGATAGGGGAGGGAGCCCCCCCCCCCGCCCCCCCCGATGCCTGGATGGCAGCTGGGGCGAAGACATAGCTCTGATTTGGAACTGTTCACATTTCAGTCCTCCCAAAGGTCTGTTCCAACAAGAAAAAACTGTGATACCTTAATTGTCAAGTTTAAGCGCAGTCCCTGCACGCCTCTCCTCCCCACATCACCAGGAAAAGGTGGAGCCAGATAGATAAATTATAAAGAATATAGAACTTATTTCCTTCGCTTTCCTTGAGGCTTCTTGAGTTATACATGATGTCATTCCTTGTAAAGACAAGAAATTAGCCCCAACTATTTCTTCCTCTCATCCATAAGAATGCTAAATATTGTAGAGAAAGCATTGATAGAAAACCCATTTGAGTGGTATCCTTTTTTAAAAAAAGTATCTGATGCAATTGTTCTTCTCTGGATCCACATTCTATCGCTTGTAGGTTTTTAAGAGAAGATGATGTTATATTCTAACTAGTGACTCAGTAGCTCATTACTTATTCTTTTTTAAAAAACTGGACACAAAGCATGAGCCATTTGGGGAATATTAAATTGTGTTTAAAGAACTTCTACTGGTGTCCAGAAAAATTGTCTTAGCACTTTACATCCTCTTTTCCAATTTACCAATTCTAATTCCCAGTCTTCACAACCTCAATTATAAAGATTCTTTTCTCTCTCCCTTCAGAGAGCTTATTAATTGCATCAGGTGAAGGTATTTTTCAAAACGACTATTACAACTGAAGGCAGAAAAAAGGTCAAAAGTTACTGTAATCAAAACATCAGAAGCCCTGCCTGTTGCAGAAACTCCTTGGCATTTTAATAAAGAGGCAATACGCTTGCAGAACTAAACAGGGAATTGTTCCAGCTAGATCCTGTCCAGGTCAAGCCCTTTTGAAATATCTGTGGAAAAAATCCACCTCCAAGTCAAGAACCTGTTTGGGATGGGCTGCAAATGCGATTATGTTCATAATAACAATTAAATCCCTCAATCCTTAACAACAGAAGATTTATAATGCCTCTATGCATCATTGAAATTCTAGGTACACTGAGGTTTGATTAAGTCAAGAATGAAAACAAAGGGCAAAAACTGAGCTCGTTATTGCAAAGAGAAGCTCAGTGTGATGCTGTCACATCAGGCTTTCTGTTTATCCCTAAGGCTGGTACAGCAGTGGCTTCAAAGTTTGATGGTGTCTTTTTTTCTTTTTCTTCTTTCTTTCTTTATATTTTTTTCTCCCTCCAAAGATGTTGAGCAGCAGGCTAATGGATCCCAGCAGGGTGCAAAGACAGCAGAAAGCACGGGAATCAGATGTCAGTGTGTTCCTCCAAGATACCCTGCTAGGACGGAGCTAACTAACTGGGCTCTAGTCTTCTCTTGGGGCACACGCTCTGATGGGTCCCTGCCCACTCTTGACTTCCTATATGCTTCCTGATTGAAATGCTGTCACAGATAAATCATGACTTCTGCCTGTTAGGACCATTTTCTATTTTTTTCAAAGAAAAGTTTGGAGCCATCAGATTAAAAAGACAAGCAAGTTCTGGAGAATTATATACTCACACGTAAATATTAGTGTCACATCTCCCTACAATATAACTATCTGTCCATCTGGGAGTGTTCTGGGCATGCTCCTCCACGCACCACTTTGTTTATATATTTTTATGTATTTTCTGGCAGTCACTTCCAGTCAATCACTAGATTACTTAGGTAACTTCCTAACGAATAGATTTTAGGAGGATTGGAGGAGTTGGCCTGCTTTTCCTTCAACACAGGCCCTACCTGGAAGTTGAAGTTGTCTCAAAGATAAGAGTTTCAGTTTTAAATGCAGTGGGCATCCAAAATGCAGTTTGTGTGAGTTCCCACCTAGCACACTAGTAAGTAGCCCTTCAGGCACCCGAGACTATCGATAATCTACGCTTGGCTTGGAGGAAGGACAAAACTCCGCAAACTGGAGTGAAAGAGGAAAGTGCTTGATCTATTTTGAAGTTTGACGTATGCACAAGCTTTTCAACACCATGAAGGGAAACCACTTCACCCAGTGAAAGTCAATGAAGTCAAAAAGCTGTACTAAAACCATATATGTATCTACCACTCAGCTCCCTCTCCACCCTGCTCCTAAACTCCTTCCACATTCCACGTTCAGGCCATCAGCCCAGTGCTTGGGTGAGCTTCCACCCTCGCTAGAAGGCGCTCTCCACACTGCTCCCCTGCACAAGATCCCAGCTCTCTCCATGAGTATCTATCTGCCTCAGGTTCTACATGAGGTTTCCAGCCACCCAAACCGCTCCACCTTGGGGGCAGGGTCCTGGCCATGAAAAGAAACATTCTTTGTCTTATCTGTAATATTCTGTATCCTCTTCCCCTGCACCCAGACTGACCTAGCAAGGCCACCCTGGATTTCTACACTCTACATAATTCAGACCATGGCATTTCAGATAATCCCTTTTTGAGATTCTGGCCACCTGCATACTTTCCCATCTGCTTTCTATTTTCTCAGGCTCTTTATTACTGCACTTTCATGTTTTAAACCTCAATCTTCCCTTTTGGCAACAACCTGAGTTCCTGCAGACATTTGCAGGAACTAGTGTCACACCAGTGACTTCTCTTGCTTGGTGAGTTACTTCCTCAACGTTTTGTATCTTTGCACTAATGGTGATTCCTGCCCACTGACTGATTCCATTTCAGCTCCAGGGCGCAACAGTGAATGTCAGATTGCCCATTTAAATAACGGACAATCCCCTTCTCCCCCAACTGTGTGAGATGGAACAAAATAGGGACTCTCAGAGAGGATACTTAAAATCATTCAGCAAAGTTTCAGTTTGAGGGCTTTTTGAAATACTGGTTTCAAAGACTTATAAAGAATTTACAAATAAAATCTGTGTTATTTTTAAAAATAAGTGATGATAAGACATTTAAAATGAACATGATTTTCATACTTTGCTAGCTGAGAAGACATAGCAGCAGAAATGAACACACTTTAAAAAAATCTTTTTAATTAATTAATTTTGAGAGAGACAGAGACAGCATGAAGGGGGAGAGGCAGAGAGAGGGAGAAACAGGATCCCAAGCAGGCTCCACACTGTCAGCACAGAGCCTTGATGTAGGGCTCAAACCCACGAAACCACGAGATCATGACATGAGTTGAAACCAAGAGTCGACGCTTAACCAACTGAGCCACCCAGGTGCCCCTGAACATGAACTTTTATAAACAACTCCTTCTACACTCCTCTTTACAATGCCATGATTCTCTCGTTAGTTTAATAAGAAAAGATTGTGGAAGAAATACCCAGCAGAGGTGGGATGGGTGGTAGAAAGACCACTACACCAAAACCAAGGCCACGGATATGTGGGACACAACTCTAACTTGGTGGGAATGTCACTTAAAACTGCTCTATGTTAATTTTCTGTGGATAAAAATAGCAGGTGTATCTAACCTCACAGACAGGGAGTAAAGTAAAACAGATGTGGAAAATCAAGAATGATAGATAATGTGATGTGGTATTACTCCCTAAATTCTGGAAAGTGCTAGTTTCGATTTCAATTTCAAGTAGTTTCCTTTTTAACCTGAAGATTTCAAAGTACTTAATAGGAAGTATAAGATAAGCCCAAAGAATTGTGAATCAGATGCAAAACAATGAAATTAGCATGGAAAAGCCCATGAGAATCCTTGCCAGCATTTATTATAACCAATCACATAGGAAGGATATGTGGACTTTGGGTCCATTCCAAAGAAGCTTTGCAAACTAATACCGAAAATTTATCAGTCCCACAATTACAAGTCTTCGTCCTCCTAAGCTTTACCCACCGTAAAAGGAATTTACTAATTGCAAAAATTCATCCCATTTATTGCCTCAGTGGGCACAGGAAACTGAATAAATTATAAATAATTCAACATGGGTAGTCAAGGCGAATTTAGCAAAGCAAGATATATCTGACCCAACAGCTGTGGGCTTTGTACCTGGGCACCCAGCTTATGCAGAGATACCAGAGAAGCAAGGGTGGGAGGAGTAGACAGGAAGAAAAGAAAGTCAAGAAGCCTCTTATAATAAAGTGTACGTTACTCTTGATTTTTTCACCCAAGTTTTCATTATTAAACAAGAGCATTATGTGCCATTTATAGCTAAAATAATGTACTTAAGATTATTTTAAAACTTTGATTTTATGCTATCATGTATTGAATGGTTCATGTAAAACAAAGATATGAATTTTGGTGTTTTTTGCTGTTTATAGTCATTAAAAAGTTTCATTTCTATCTTCAAGATAGTATTCTAGGATTTTTTTTTTTTTTTTTTTTAGTGTAATGTGACAGGGCTCAGCAGCTCCTAAAAGTGTTGAAAACGAAGTGGTAGATAAGCCTGAAACTTAATGGTTGTGAGGTCCTTAAAAACCAATACTGTGTTTTTAATGGAGTTACACAGAGTGAGAAACTAACGTGGTTTTGCTTTCCCTGCATGTGTTTCTCACTTTGAAGTTGGAAAAGCAGCTCAGTCTGATTGAGCGAGGTAGGGGGTAAAGAACTCGCCAGGTTTTACACATGAAAGCAAATGCTTAGTAGCAGAATTAAAAGCCAATGAACACTAAACCCTTAGTGTTAGCTGGTGCCGATCCTAATCTGTACTCAAAAAGTGGAGTGTGAACATTCAAAGCCCATGACACTTGTCTCCTTGCCAGAAGCAGGGTCCCGACCACCAGGCAGCGGCATTTGTCACATGCATCTCAGAGAGAGGCAGAGCTTTCCCATGGAAGGTTCTTTCAAAACTCTGTGGCCCAGACCATGCGATCAGGACAGAAGGCCATGTGTCATGGTTTCATGGAACTCTTGTGTCTCGTAGGATATTAGTAAAAGTGAAAGAAAACTTGTAAAACAAAAATGAAGAAGATTTCCACAGTCAAATGTTTGAGAAATTTGGCATTGATCAAGGTTGAACATGTTTCTTTCCTGAAGGACTCCTCTGAGCCTTCAGGTTCCCTAGTTGTTGGGCCTGAGAGCTCTTTTTGAAGAGATATCTATCAGGCTATGGCTGGATACTTGTGTTCCACAGGGCACAGCTTGGGAAATACTGAGGTAAAATATTTTTAATCCTGGTTTATAGATGGGGGCATCAAGGCCCCCATTATGTCCTAGATTATGTCCTAGAAGGAGAACTCAGGTCTCTGGCCTCCTAGCACTAACTTTTCCTAGGAGACAGTCAGAAATCTGAGAAAAGATTGACCACAGCCAAAGTTCTTAGCAATACACTTACCCTGGAAAGGTCTCCTAAAACTAACGTTTCTGAGAGTACATACACTCTTCTTTCCTGGCTCAGGCAGGACATGCACCGCCAACTCCTCCCCCCCACCTCCCAAATCCT
The DNA here is from genome assembly GCF_023721935.1 of Panthera uncia. Taxonomy (NCBI): domain Eukaryota; kingdom Metazoa; phylum Chordata; class Mammalia; order Carnivora; family Felidae; genus Panthera; species Panthera uncia. Next base: position 55,259,378 of record NW_026057584.1, on the reverse strand, counting down.
GAGTACCTGATACAAAGGCATACAGATGCTATCAATCCACTCCAATTGTAACCGAGGCAGTTCATCTTTCCGGTTCCGGTCAAAGATAGCCTAGAATGGGGGAGGAGAAGCTTGTCTTTATTACTCTGGAGTATTTTACAGGTGCTTTGTCAACACTTTGCCACAGTGATCCAATTTTTACCAACTAAACACTTCACAAATCACAATCAATCTTTACATGTACTTTCTTTTCCTTTATCTGTGATGAGAAAGAAAGTATTTTCACCTCTTTTTATGAGATTTGTAAGCGAATTTATTTGAACTTTATAGCACGCAACTCCTTGGGGCCAAAATCTGTCTTCAGATACAGGTAATGGCCACTAAATCAAGTCATCAGTTCACTGGGAATTGGGTATGAGTCAAGGGGAAGGGGATATGTTTCATTGCCACAAAAATAATGCAGGCTTTTATTTTTATAGTGAAAGAAGGTGGGATAGATGAGAAAAGATCCTTAAAAGCAGTTTCATTTTAAACAGAAACTATTTGTATTCATTTTTCAGGGTGGGGTGTGGGTTTGACAACTGTGTTTTTCGATAAGCTTCTGTCATTAATAGATTCCTAAATTTTTATCTATCATTGGATGGATGATGGTGGCAGGTACCCATTCTCTCCTCACTCCCAGGCTTTAAACTTCATGATATTACAATGTTTAGAAATTTTAGGTATACTTTTTTGAGAAAAAGAAGGGACATATATCTGTTGGGCAGACATAAAAAGGGAAACGATCAGTTGGAATTGGGGGCTAAGGGGGATTCTTGAACAAACACTGCCAGTTCTACTCCCTTAAGAATGTCCCTGTCTTTGCTATCAAAGAATAAGGCCAGGGTCTGAGAAGCGACCTTTCCCTGGATTCCTGTCTTAGAGTAGGTTTGGTCTTTCCTCTACAGAGATAGTGGGTGACATCCACATCATCTCAGCATTCACACAGGTCATGAAGGAAGATCCAGGACTTTCCCTTGGTCTGGAGATGTTGCACAATCCAGCACCCTTCAGACTTATCAATGAGGGTGGGAGTGGGCAGGACAGAAATCACCAGCTGCCAGGGCTCACAAGAAGACATAAGAGTGCTGCTGAGGGAAATATCTCCAAAAAAATCTCCAGTCAGAGAAGATCACTGACTCCTGCAGGCTCTTCTCATCCTTGTCTTGCAACATGAAATGTGAAATACCAGGAAAGAGGACTAGGGTCTGCTGGGGGAAGGAGTGGTTCTTGTGAACTGCACGAGTCTTTGTCCAAAATGTTCCTTTAAAAATATCATTCTAGGGACGCCTGGTGGCTCAGTTGGTCAGGTCATGAGCTCACAGTTCATGGGTTCAAGCTCTGCATTGGGCTCTGTGCTGACAACTTGGAGCCTGGAGCCTGCTTTGGATTCTGTGTCTCCTTCTCTCTCTCTCTGCCCCTACCCCTGCTTATGCTCTCTCTCAATTTCAAAAATAAATAAATAAATATTAAAAAATAATATTCTGTTATCTACTCTTCAGTGCTCATTGCTATCTGAAATTTCCTTATTTACTTAATTACTGTTTCTGGTGTATAGAATTGTGTTGTTGTTGTTTTTTTTTTTAATTCAGTGTCAGTGGTTTTTAGTATATTCACAATTAGTTGTGCAACCATTACTATAGTCAATTTTAGCACATTTTTATCACCCCAAAAAGAAATCTTGTATCAGTTAGCAGTCACTCCTCAACTCCCCCAAGGCTCCACCCTTAGGCAACCAGTGATCTGTTTTCTGTTTGTATAGGTTTGGTTATTCTGCACATTCACATAAATGGAATCGTATGATACGTGGTCTTTTGTGACAGGCTTCTTTCACCACGCATGATGTTCTCAAGGCCCATTCCTGTAACATGCATCAGCACTTCATCCCTTTTATGGCCAAATGATATTACATTGTATAGATCACCATATTTTATTTATCCATTCATCAGGTGATGGGCATTTGGGTTGTTCCCACTTATCGGCTATTATGAATAATGTGAACATTCACGTACAAGTTTCTATGCAAGTGTATGTTTTCATTTCTCTTGGGGATATACCTAGAGGCAGAATTGCTGGGCCATGTGCTGAAGCCAATGTTTAATGTTTTCATTAATTGTCAAACTGTTTTCCAAAGCAGCTGCATGACTTTATGTTCCCATCAGCAGTGTGGGAAGTTCCAGTTTCTCCACATCCTCACCAACACTTGTTTTTGTCTATCTTTTTAATTATAGCTAGTCCCTGTGAAAGTGGTGTCTCATTGTGGTTCTGATTTGCATTTCCCTGATGACTAATGATTTTGAGCATCTTTTCATGTGCTTATTGGCCATGTATGTATCTATATATACATATATAGATATTCATTGGAGAAATATGTATTCAGATCATTTTCCCTTTTAAAAAATTGGGTTGTCTTTCTATGAATTGTAATAGTTCTCTATATATTCTAGATACCAGGCCCATATCAGATAGATGATCTGCAAATAATTTCTCTATACTGTAGGCTGTCTTTTCATTTTCTTGATAGTGTCCTTTAAGATGCAAAGTTTCACAGAGGGCAACGGCTCCTGCATCTCCTCCTTTTTGTGTACTCCACTCAGTTCCTACAGAAAACGGACACCCAGACAACTCCCACCCCTGGCCTGGCATCAAGAGACCGCCAACAAGAGTTGTGGCATAGGGCAGTGGTTCCGGTTTAAGGAGACTGGCCCGGGCCCTTCCTTGCTCCCCCACCCGCCTCAGTCTCCCCCCACTCCCACCTTGTCATGCATTGTGCGCTTGTCTTCCTACACTCTACTCAGCCGTCGTTGCAGGCAAACACTCCCCCCACCCTCCATTTTCCCCACTACTGCAGCCACCTCCCGGCCTGTTGCTATAGAGCCTACCTGTGTCAATAAACAACAGCTGAAGTAAAAAAAAAAAAAAAAAAAAAAAAAAGATGCAAAGTTTTAAATTTTAATGAAGTCCAATTTATCTATTTTATTTTTCAGAAGATTTATACCTTGTTTTCTTCTAAGAGTCTCATATAGTTTTAGCCCTCACATTTAGGTCTATGATCCACTTTGAGATTATTTTGAGGTTTGGTGACAGGGATCTAGCATCATTCATTTGCATGTGGATATCCTGCTGTCCCTGCACTATTTGAGAAGACAGAAGACTGACCCCATTGAATTGTCTTAGCATTCTGTTGACAGTTGGCCATACTGTAAAAGTTTATTTCTAGACTAGTCACTTCTCAATAAATGTTTTTGAGTGCAAGTGTGAGATAGCACATTGATTGTCCTGTGCTTTCCTTTTACAGCCTTTTGCATCTTGTAGTTGATTATGAGTGATTATTTATATAATGTCTATCTTTCCCATCAGTTGACAGCTTTGCTCATGGCTGGATGCACAGTGCCCAGCTTCACGCTCGCTACCCAGAGGTGCTTGAGCATGTTTTACTAACTGACTCACTGCTTCTACTATTAACCCTTGGCTGTGGTCTAGATTAGCTGTTGTCTTCAGAAAGTTACCCTGATGACCTCTAGGACCGTGACACCAGATGGAGGGACTCCCAGACAATTTTCTCCCTAAACATCAAGGAATAAAAGACACACAACTGGTGTCACCTCTGCGTGCATGCATTTCCAGACATCTCTGGGAAAGGACTAATGAGAAATACCCCTGCCACAGCAGCCAGGAGACTGTCATTGGCAATGTTGAGTAGCCTTTTGTGAGGAGAGAGTAGCATTTAGTGCTATGTTTCCACCGCAAAATTAATTTCATTTATGTGTTCAGCGAACGCCTTACCTGAGTGTACAAAGCCTCCTTAGTGCTGTGTCACTGCACTTGCCAGGTCGCCAATGCTGGCAACCGACTCATTTTTTTTTCCACTTAATTAAATGACCTGTGGTATTGCTACATTATAAACCCTTCAGACAAAGCCCCTGAAACAATTTTTAAGTGGAAGAAAGCTTTCATTTGAAAATAAACATGTAGCTGAGAGGAATTTGGGTTGTCACTAGTGTTTTACACATTAACTCTGTACCCCAAACTGGTATCACAGCCAAATCTGCTGATACCACCAAAAAAGAATAAAGGGATGTTCTGGAAACAGTATAAGTAGATACTGCTTTGAAAACTAAAATATAGGGTGAGTGTTTTAGCCTATGGAGTCTTCTGACCTTTTATAGGTAGGCAACAAATTAAGAATAGTTAAAATTAGTTAAGGCTGTGAGGTCTGACTTCAGACAGGTGAAGCTGTTTGACTAAGAGCTAGCTCTCTGGCTTTTCCTTACTTTTAAATGCTCGAAAAGAAAGGCGTCCTAAAACTTGAAGATCTTACAAATAATCTCCAAATGTTCAGAACTCGGTTGACTTGAATCCTCATAAACAGACATTCCTGACAATTCAAACATTCCTTAAGCCTAATGAATCTATTAATGAGTCTAATTGAATCTACTGTGCTGTACCAGCTTCACAGTGCTTTGTACCATTCTTTGAGTTGTGAGGTGACGATTTGTAGCTAACCATTCCTTAAGGATAGAGGCCACCCCCTCCTTGTGGATGAGGCATTTATGTCTTTTGTCTTGTTTGAGTAAAAACAGCATCATCCTGAGCCTACAGTAAGCATTCTCAAATAATAATTGAATGGGTGAATCCAACAAAAATAGCATTTCAGTCAACAGAACCTAGTTCCCCAAGTGAGACTTTTCATTTTGCAAACAAAGGAAAGAAACAGAGACTTGAAATGATCTGGGTTGGGATTTTAGAAAGCCCCAAACTGGAAAATAAAACCCAGAACGACCATTATTTACTGCAGTTGTCTGTTCTAAGCTCCTCAAGGCTGGACAGGCTGCCTTTAACTTTTGTCTGTATTTCTCTTCCAAGGTAGGTACAGACCACTTATGTAATGCCAGCACTGGGCTTGGAGCTACTCCAGTGCCACTCGGTACATCCTCCCTTGTGCCCACTTGTCTTACCATGTGAGCTCAGGAAATGCTTGTTAAGTAGCTCACCACTCTTAATCAGAAACCTGGGAATAGGAGTGTTTAGCGTCTAAGTTTAATTAAAGTTTTAAACTTTCAGGAGTGCTTTCTTAAATCCACTCTCAGTCTTTCCCACTTTCAGGGTGTGATTTGGAGTTGCTTCTGAAAATGTCATTCCAAAGGCTAAATGTGTCATAATAAAAGGATGGGCTTACTGAAGGAGTGAGTTTGAGTTCTGATCTCTCCCGATCTCCTTGTTCAAAGAACTCACTGGTTACAAGTTCAGCCACCTGGAACATATAAATATGTAATTTATGGTTATGTGTAATTTATTATAAGACTCAGAAGTTATTTCTGCCTTATGTGTATGGTGATTATCTTCAACATAGATAATAATTTAAAAAGCTTTTGAAGGAGTACATTAACCTTTTCTGTTTCAACATATTATAGAAGTTAATCAATGAAGCTGATTTCCTTTTAATCAGAAGAACTTGTGCAGGGTATTTTCAGATGCCTGCCAGTAGATGATCTCTGACCGTGCAGATTCCATATTCACAATGAGGCATGGGGTTGCCAGCTTCAAAGGAGGAAATGTTCTTATTATAGAAAAATGAGGCAAATAATCCCTAATCATAATTTCTGTTTCCATATTATAATATACTTGTAATATTTTTGCCAACCTTTGGTTGTTTCAACCCAGATTCTTTACTTTGTTGCATACTTATATCTTAGCTTGGTTTGATTGGCCATCCCCCAAACTCCTTAACTGCCTCACCCTACCAATAATTGCGTGGACTCTGGAGAGGATAACCCCAGGGCACACCTCTGCTTCTTTCTGTAGCAATTAGTTAAGGGGCAGGACTAATGCTAGATTCACTGTTCATACCAGTTTTTTTGTTTTGTTTTGTTTTTTACAGTGTGTCATGATACAGTTTGAAGAATGTTGATTTGGTCTTCAGCTGTCTTAATCTATGTACTAAAAGTATTAAATTATGGTAGGTTCTAGTTGGTACAAGCAAATGGTAGAGATTTTTCCAGAGTAAGGACTTCTATTTTTTTTTCACTTTTCATCTATTAGCATGGATGATCAGAAGTTGATGATTGATCATTGTTAAGCTACAGAGAAGCTTCTCCAAGCCCTGTGCTTCTAATGATAGTTTATGGGAAGCATAATGATGTAACAGGTAAGTGTTAAACAGGTATTTTCAACAATACTATGGAACAAGATCTAGGAAATCTCTCAGATGAACTGGCTGGATTTACAAAATTTGGACGAGCAGAAAACAAAATTTCAGAAAAGTTGAAGGCAAGAAGGTCTAGATCCCCCGACCAGTTTTTCCTCTATTCCAGGATCTTATGAAGATGAGATTCATGGTCTGGAAAAGGCTAGAATGGTTTAATTTTTGGTCAAGTGGATAGAATCAACATAACTTACCTAAGTGTATCTCTCAAGAGATTTTGTCCACCATAAATCATAACCATTGATAAAACATAAAAACATCTCTCTTACACACACACACACACACACACACCCTGAGAATAGCAAGTATGTAGCTCATATGTAAAGAAATAGAATATCTAGTCAGTCCAGATTTTAAACATTTCTAATAAGGAATATGGGTACCTTTAAAAAATTTAATAGCATAAAATTAGTTGGAGCTGGCTCCATTTTTCTAGGGCCTGATTCACTTCTCTCTCTAGTCTCTGCCACATTAGCACTCCAGGCCTCTCTTTCTGTCTCTGGCCTTCCTTTAAAAAAGAAATGGTCCCCTAAGGGCCTGGCCTCATTTATTCAGTCCCCAGAACACTCCCTCAGATTGCTCTGAGGTGGGTCTTTTGCACTAAAGAATACAAATGTGCACATCAGGTCACCCCCAGGTAGGAGTCCTACACAGGTCTATCACCCCTGGAAAGCAAAGAAATTAAAACACAATCCTGTCCTTGATCTTTCTAAAGTGGTCCTGGGTATCTCCCCTGTGCTTCTTTCACAGTTCAACTTGTATCACTGTTTCATTTGTACTTAAAAACCCAATCAGGAACATTAAGTGGCTCCTAATTGAATTTTTTATTAAAGAAGGAAATTGAGATGCTAATCAGGCCTGGGGGTGGGGGGTCACTGGGGAAACCCACATGCTTAGAGTCATGTTTGTGAGGAAGTAAAACTGGAATAGACACCAGTAAAAAAAACCATTTTGCAAGGAAATTTAAAAATATCAACTTCTAGGAAATTAGAAATATATTTATATTTTTAAAAGAGGGTTCTATTATTTTTGTCCAAATGTTTCCTAAAATCATAGAAGTATGTTTTTGAAAATGTTTTAACCTATTCAATTTGGAGACAAACACAAATGAGATCTCCAGTTTAGAGTTGTGGCACGATTTCTGATGCAAGTGTTTGGAAAAACATGGTTTTGTGCTTTATTTCCCCAAACTCTTGTGTTTTTTCTGCACTGATCAGCAGAACTTCACATCCTACAAATAAAATACTATTTACATCAATGACCAAGAGACCGGCCAATAGGCCTCCCAAGTTGGTCTACAACGTCAATGCAGAAACTTTTTTTCTTGTTAAGTACTTTGTCCTGTCCCTTTCCCACTCCCAAGTGGGCTACTGCTCCTTTAGTTGTTGACATGCATTTCACTGGGGTTTCTGAAAATCCCGGCATATCATATCTCATCCCACTCTCTTTCCAATCTTCTCTATTTTCCCCCTGGTCCCCTGAATTTTCTTCTGCTCTCTACCTCTCCACTTCTTTCCATCCCAATTCAAGAGGCCACCCCACTACTACAGTTTTTCCCGATACCTGGAAGATACCTATCTCTTCTCTGGTCCAGACTTTACTATAGGGGAGGCTTCCCATACTGTGGAAGTGAAGGGTGGGCAGAGATATAGAAATACGCTACTCAACCAAGCAAATTCCTCCCTGGTTTATGTAACTTCAAGTGTGAAGTTGAAAACCAAAATGAAAACCAAAGTTCAATTGGAGGAGAACTTTATAGGAAATCTGCATTGGACTGTGATAGGAACAAGAAATAAACTTTTCTTTGAGTAAAACAACTGAAATTTGAGAATATATTTGTTATTGTAGCAAAGCCTAGCCTAGTTTTGACTCACACAAAAAAATGGTATGGAAATGAGGTGTGTTCTTTTTAGAAAGAAAGAAAAAGAAGGAAGAAAAATAAAAGACCCTAAAATATGTAGCATCAGCTTGGGGGGCAGGTATAAAACAGTGAGGAAACAGCTGTTGGAGGCTGTAAGGATGACACCCATGGTACACAGTGGCAAAATATTTTGTATACTTCTCTTTGAAATAAAGCAAATAATATATCTGATGAATTTACAGCCTTAGGGGAAGATACTGGAAAACAAAATGTTGGTAGCATGTGAGAATTGCTATTGACTGTGTTTTGCTAAGTATTGTAAGAAGTGAGCTCTGAAAAGGATTGGCAGGTTTACAACCAGGAATGAAAGAGAAAGGAGAGAGTCACAAATTCAGAGTCTTCATCTTCAGGGATGGAAGACAGAGCTGCTTTTTAACCCCAAAGTGTAAAAATAAAAATTGAGATATATTTCGAATGACAAAGGCTGATCAAGACCCAGCCTTACAACTAGAATCAAAGGTATGGCCAGTGCATCCAGAGTTAAAAACTGAATGAATTAGGTGGTACATAGGATATCCCTTCAATTGGACAAATGGCCCAGAGAAATCATTAGGCCCCGAATACTAGGAACTGGATCATGAAAGAGGAGGAAAGAAGTACATATGCTAGTTTTCTTTGTTCTTTAATACAAGGAAGCAAAGAGATAGAGCAGATCTAAGAAGTCTGTCTAGAATGGAACTGTGGATGTGGTTATTGGCAAATGGAAGTGACTAGGATCAAAGACATAAGAAGCTGACTAAATGTTTAAGAGAGTTTAGTACCAAAACCCCCCTAAGACTGTGACTACTTAAAACTTAAAACAAGCCTTGGGTCCTCAATCTTCTTTAGGTGGGAAACAGGCTGAGAAAACTGCCTAGTCATTGGATACAGCCAAGGAAGGCAATGGAAAAGGAATAATGTCCCAGGGTAGATCTAAGGGCCATGGACAATGATGACTGGGGAGCATCTCCCAGAGAATCAGGGTCTACCACAGAGTGGATGGCCTTCCAGTGAATGCCCAGTGGGATTTTGGAATTGCCGTGGCCTCCTAACTGCCAAATATTGGTCATCTCTTCCCCTTCTGAATGGGAGTGTTGTAATGAGTATTTTGTGGTTTGAGTGTAAGTCAGATGCTGTGTTTGGGGTGCATGTAGGTCTTTAATTTGCATCCAGACCTGATGTGGAGACTGGCATAGATCACCCAGAGATCCTGGACTTGAGCTTGATACCATGACTCTTGGGACATTTGGGTCATCTCCCTTGGGGACAGGATGAGTATATTTTGCCTGAGGAAGGAAAGTGAATCACATTTTTGGTGATTAGAAGGGCAAACTGTGGTAGTCACGTTTTCATCAACTATTTCTGGCTTTCTACGTTCTGGGCACAGGAAAGGATTTTACTTCCTGGTTGGGTGGGGTCTTGTGACAAGTTCTGGCCAATGAATTTCTGGGGATTTATTTGCATTTATTTGCCAGTGCAAGACATGCTAGGGTCTCTGTCGGAATGATCCAAATGGTAGCTGCTCCCTCAGTCGCAGTCCAAAATGAGGAATGGTACCAAGCTGGTCCTGGATGCACATGTTCATAAGCAGTGTGTTGTGTTAAGCCACTGAGGCTGAGGGATAACAGCCCATTCTGCTGACACACTGGCATCATTTAAAAATGCCAACTGGTATATCTGGTATAAGAAAGAGTAGAAGTGCTGTAAAGAACGAAGGCTTTGGAGCCTACTCTGTTGGGATTTGAATACCTAGCTCTATCAACTTACTAGGTGTATCACCTCAAGCTACTTATCTTTTCTAGGCTTCATTTTCCCCATTTGTGAAAAAGGGGTAATAACTGTATAAGTTTCCCAGCGTTGCCAGAAATGACCACAACTTGGTGGCTTAAAGCAATGAGGAATCTGTTCTCTCATAGTTCTGGAGGTTGGCAGGTCAACATCAGTTCACTGGACAGCAATCAAGGTTTTGCCAAGGCCAAGCTTGCTCTGGAGGCTCTAAGGGAGAATCTTTCCTTTGCCTCCTCTACTTTCTGGCAGTTACCAGCTTTCCCTTGTTTGTGGCCACATCACTCTACTCTCTGCCTTCTCTTCACATCCTCTTCCCCTATTCTGAATGTGTAATCTCCCAGTGTCTCTCTCTCTCTCTCTCTCTCTTAGGAGGACACCTGTCATTGAATTTAGGTCTCACCTGGATAATCCAGGATAATGATGGCCCTTAACTTAATCACATCAGCAAGTACCCTTTTTCCTTCTAAGGCAATGTTTACAGGTTCCAGAAATTAGCATCCAATATCTTTCGGTTGCCATTATTCAGCCTACTAGACTAACTATACCTAAATCAAAGTTGGAGGATTAAATGATATAATACATATAAAGGAGTCATTTAAAATTAGATATTTAGTCAATAAATATTAGTTATTTATTGTTATATGAGTCTACTTTATTTTCCTTAAAATGGTGAGACTTAAGATACCAAGTTACTATTTTATTTTATTTTATTTTATTTTTTTTTTATTTTTTTTTTCAACGTTTTTTATTTATTTTTGGGACAGAGAGAGACAGAGCATGAACGGGGGAGGGTCAGAGAGAGAGGGAGACACAGAATCGGAAACAGGCTCCAGGCTCCGAGCCATCAGCCCGGAGCCTGACGCGGGGCTCGAACTCACAGACCGCGAGATCGTGACCTGGCTGAAGTCGGACGCTTAACCGACTGCGCCACCCAGGCGCCCCCCAAGTTACTATTTTAGACCCCACACAGTAGGTGTGCCACATGAAAATTAAAAAAGAGTTTAATCTCCAAATACTATCAGTAATCAAGGATCTTAAATTGTGTGGTTACTGGCTTGAAACCTGTTCTTGCTCTAAACTAACACTTTTAGCAGTAAGACCAGATAGATGGTAAAGGCACGATTTTTTGGGGGTACAAATTAAAGTTGGATATTACACACTTTGGCCACAGTGATTTCATCTCCAAATAGTCTTTAAATAAAAAGAAATTTTCCTTTTGACCTCCTTGGTTTGTTTTTTCCTTTTTTTTCTTTTCTTTTTCTTTTCTTTTTTGTTTTCCAGATGAGAAAAAAGTGGACCTTGTGCTAAAACACAATTACCTATTTAAAAACACTATTTTTGAAACTCTTGCCTTAGGAAATGGTCAATGCGTTATTTGGATTTAGAGTGTTAACAAAATCTTACAGAGTCAGAAATACTATTATTCAGTGGAAGCACATTAAAGAAAGGCTGTGCAATAAACTATGTCGTGCCCAAGCCTCCTGCTATTTTTTACACCATGTTAATACTGATGCAAATTGACTAGGGTTTCAGTGCCTGGGAGTCTGGGCTCTGGGAATATTGTCCCCCCCGCCCCCCTCCCGCAGTTCCTCCTCTGCTGAGCCCTGCCATTAATCACCACTTGCCTGTCTCGAGATCTCCCATGGTTTGGTCACGGCTCCAAGGTCACAGGCTGTCATTAACATTGATCTGAAAAACAGAACCAAACAAAACAGCCTGAATAATCTTTTGTTGCATTCCGAAACAATCCCATCCTGGATACATAAATAAATAAAATGGGACTAAGGCCAACTCACATGTCTTTCCCTCAACAAGGGAAGCACTGTTTACCGTCCCCATGTTTAGCATCTCCGTCTTGTGGCCACACTGCTTAGGAAGACAAAGCTCACACACACCCTCCGGTGCCCTTTTGTTATGTCTGCAGCGGATCAAGGAAGGCAAAGCACTACTTTCTCTGTACCTGAGCTAAGCAAGTTCTGCGTAAACTAATCTCTAATGGACGGATGGACAATGCTTTTTATTCTTAACTATCAGCAAGGGAATCAGTATATAATGCCACATACACAGCTGATAAATCTCTTTACCAACTTATCACTGATTGATGGGAATGGACGGAAACCTATAGCAGAAGGCAAGGCGCTTGCCACCATAGGAGCTCCTTCATTGTCACCTGCCTTACGGAGCTCAGATTTACTGGGAGAGCCACAGTGTTTCACTCCAGTTTATTACCTGGCTGCAGCCCTGTTTTGTCACCATTATGAAGAAGAAACATATTCAGCTAAGCTCTCAGTAATTTGAGCACATAAGAAAGCACAGGAACATTTGAACCAGATTTTTCGGGGACAGATTTCTACTGGGTTTAACTAGAATTCATCCAACCATGGATATAAGAACACAGGGAACAATTGAAATTGTGGATAACTCTGGTGCTTATAATTTGATGTGGTGGGAAGCGGGAAAAACAAGGCACACTCCTTGTCCAAAATTTGCTTTCTTTGTGCTAAAGCCAGCAGTATGTGATGAAAAGCAATGAAGGATTGGAATTGGGACACCACATCTTGATTGGCTCCTTTTGGAAGAAAGGGGTGTGCTGTTAGAGGTCAGAGGGCTGTCCTGATGTCGGGTGTCAACATTTCATACTCGAATGCCTTGGAAACATGTCTACTTCCCAGATGGCAGAGGATGCCTAGATGCTAGTGGGGTTTGTGTCACTTCCCCGGGCAACTCCTCCAGGGAACAGGGCAGAGTAGCCGGTAACAATAGGTCATTCAGAGCCACCAGGCACAATGGTGTCAGAACCCCCCTCCAGGAGTCAGGTAACATCTAATCCCAAGCATCCCTGTGTTAAGCACTATGCGGAACAACAAATCAGAGCATTCTTCATATTTGATCTTTTGTAACAAGCAGTCTAGTGTTTTCCTCCCTCTGTACAAAGTGCTTTACCAACTAACTACTAACTCAATAAATCTTCTGAACCCACTGGTAGGGGTCATTATTCCTATTTTTTTAATGTGTTTTTTTAATTTATGTAATATTTATTTATTTTGAGAGAGAGAAAGAGTGTGCAAGAGAGTGAGGCAGGGACGGGGAAGGGGCAGAGAGAGAGGGAAAGAGAGAATCCCAAGCAGGCTCCACACTGTCAGCACAGACCTGATATGGGGCTTGAACCCACAAACTGTGAGATCATGACCTGAGCCCAAATCAAGAGTTGGATGCTTAACTGACTGAGCCACCCAGGTGCCCCAAGTAGGGGCCATCATTCCTATTTCATGGAGAGGTAAATGATTAAAGATTAAGTAACTTTCCCAAAGTGAGTAAGTATTCAGGATTCTGTGATTATCAAAAAGATACCATGGGGCGCCTGGGTGGCTCAGTCGGTTGAGCTTCTGACTTTGGCCCAGGACATGATCTTGCAGCTGGTGGGTTCAAGCCCCCTGTCGGGCTCTGTGCTGACAGCTCAGAGCCTGGAGCCTGCTTCGGATTCTGTGTCTCCCTCTCTCTCTGTCCCTCCCTTGCTCATGCTCTGTGTCTCTCTCTGTCAAAAATAAATAAACATTAAAAAAAAATCAAAATAAATAATAATAATAAAAAAAAGACACCAGACCCCCTCTTGTTACACCCTGATGCTTCTCACTTTACATTCTGCTGGTACTAGAGTGAGACAAGGCATTGGACTTTTCAATCTCTCTCCAGAGTATCTGATACTTGCACCATTTTTTTATTCATACTTCTCCTCCATATGCCAAATTATTTCAACAATAATCTTGTGTTAATCATTATTTTCTCAATTTGTTTTCTAATTTTAAAACAATTAGCAGGGGCGCCTAGGTGGCTCAGTTGGTTAAGCGTCTGACTATTGATTTCAGCTCAGGTCATGATCTCACGGTTTGTGAATTTGAGCCCCACGTCGGGCTCTGCACTGACAGTGTGGAGCTTGCTTGGGATTCTCTCTCTCCCTCTCTCTCTCTCTCTGCCTCTCCCCCACTCATGCTTTCTTTCTGAAAATAAATAAACTTTAAAAAAAGAAAAAAGAAAACAACGAATAAATTTTAATTTAAAAATATTCATATTCAGTAAAATAGTTCACGTATGAACTGAATTTCACATTTACCAAACAAAAATCACACTTCGCACTTCGCCCTCTGTTTCACTATTTTAAATTTGAAACACAAATAAAAAGTCCAAATAGTCGACGTAAAATAACAGAAGTGAAGTAACTCCAGTTGTTTTTTATCCTTGCCATTACTGTGCTATCCTTGTCGGATATGCTGTTTAAAAGCAGGACTGTGAAACTCTGCAGGCTCAGAAACATGAACTATCTCCAGAGCAAGGGCAAAAGGCTCTGAAGCATCAGGAACTTGCACTAAGGTGTGGACTGCATCCACCTGTGTCAGGGGCTGGTTAGATAATGGGGCACTTTTACACTTAGCTTACATGTACGAGATATGTACGACTATAGGTAAGTAATAATGTGCTAATTGGGAGCTTTCATAGCAACTATTCTGATACTCAGCAGTAGTCTCAGCAACTGTTTAGAACCTATGCCAACAAAAGATTTTTCTCAGGGAGAAGTAGCTTATCATTGACATTGTTTAGACTGCAGGCACATGGTGGTGATAAAAAGCAGGCCAACTTTTAGTTGGTTTTATTACTATTTTGAAATTCTCTAAGACAGTGTTCCCCTAGAGCCCCCCGGCCCTTTCTGCACACGAGTCTAACCATGAAATGGGGTGGGGGGGGAGGCAAAGATGGGGGCCAGTGGAGAGCTCCTGGAGCACCTGTTTCACATACTGAGCTTCCAAATAAGATTTTTCTTACATTTGGGATTCCCAACCAAAAAAAGTTTGAAAACCTCTGCAGGATAACACCCAGGTAGAGATGTGGAATGGGCACTGGCATTTTAGGAGTTGTGCTCAAAAGAGAGGCCAGGCTCGAGACATGGGGTGGGAGTCATTTGAGCAGAGATGGTACTTAAAGCCACAAGCATGCATGCTGAGGAAAGTAAAAACAGGTCCTTGGAGGTCCTTACATTTTAGGGGGACGGGGGAGGAGGAAGGGCTGAAGAAGAACAAAGAGGAGAAGCAGGAGTCAGAAGAAAGCAGAAAATCTGGAAGAGCTTGGCTTTGCAGAATCCAAGGCAGGAGAGAGATTTAAGAAAGGAAAGGGCAGGGCAATTAGGGGTGTGACGAGATCAAGGAAGAGAACAAAGACCCTACGATTTGATCCTTGGGAGGTGACTGGTGACTTTCAAAAGGAGCAAAAATCACATTTCATAGACCCAATTCCTCAGTAGAAGAATGGCTAACTACTCTGTGGTAAATCCATACTTTGGAGAACTATGCATAGTTCTCTTTGGAGAACTATGCAACTATGATGTTTGGACATGGAAGAAATTCCAAGGCATATAGTTGAGTGAACAAGCAAGTTCAGACTGAGATATAAATATATAACTTACATTAAAACAAACAAATCCACACTACACAGTATTTTTCCTTAGAATATACACATATATGAATGCTTTGGAAATGTTGGAAAGGATACAACAAATTGTGTAGCTATATGTCAGTATGGGACATGGGAGTGAAGCCCAGGGGGGGTCTGGGGGCCTGTCATATTTTGTTACAGAAAAATATATCCCTATAATTACTTGTGGAACTAAAAATTATTTAAAAAGAAAAACACTGCCTTCTGAGAAGTTAGGAGGAGTGTGAATCAAGTGTGCAATTGAAGGGAAGAAGGGGGCTATGATTGGACTTTGAGAAGAAGGCAGATTTCAGGGATGAATTTTTTTTTTCCCCCTGAGGAGTTAGAAGAATATCTTTAGGCCTAGAATGATCATGACGGCAAAACAGATTCTGAAAATGCAAGCAATTAAATGCAATGTAAATGAGTATAATCGATATAGCAAGTTCAGGAGTCGGGGCGGGGGGGCAGGCAGGAGGAGGCAGAGGGAACAGAGTTAGGACACGAGGGAAGAGCTAGTTTAGGACACAAGGAAGAGTCCCCCTCCTTCTCTGTACAGGAAGAAGAAAAAGGTCTGTAAAGATAGCAGAAAGAAATATCACTGTGGGAGGGGAGAAGGCCTCTGGAAAGTATGAAGAGTGGTCCTGGGCAGAGGGAGGGGCAGGCAACCCCGTGTTCTGAAGCTGGAGGGGGCTGGGGGCAGGGCTTGCATGGCAGGTATGGGGCAGCCACGATAGGGGTGGTGCTCTGGGTGATTCTAGCAGTTGTGGAGCAGATACAGCGAGCCCACAGTCCTGGCCTCACGAAATTTTCCAGAAATACCAGCTTGGCACAGGAATAAGACAGCAGAAGTCTCGGGGTGAGGTAGGGACAGTGGAGGGACAGGATATGAGAAAAAGAGAAGTAGTGCCTAGCTGTCTGGATGGCTACAGTCAGGGGGTTCAAATGTGCCACGTAAGGATAGTGGTTTGCTGCTGTCTTTTCTAAACAACTAGGAAGAAGTCCAGTGAAAAGTGTAGAACAGACTCCTTATTTCTGCCACCAACACGGTTCCAACTGGTTTTCTGTGTATAACATCTGTTGTCTCTAAAGAAAAACAAAAGTTCATTCGCCATTTTGTTTTCGGTAGTGATGTTTTCTAAGGTTCAAAAATCCTCTCTCTCCTCAACTTACATACTCTGCTTCCCCAGGAAAAACAGGAAGTCACAGCTTGCTGAAACTGAATCAATTTGAGCACCATTTTCTAATTCTGAAGGCAAATTTATGGTGAGGGGGCAAAAATATAATGAATTAGAAGATGGAAAGACACCCTACCTTTTCTCTAATTATTCAACTACTCTCTGAATGTTTTGAACGTAAGCTAAGATTTGTTGCTTTAAAAATCACTGTGTGCCCTTAGCACTGTCAGAAAAGCATGACTAAATCTTCAGATAATGAAAAAACACATAAACAAGAGCTGCTTCTTACCGAAATATATCACGATGGTTTTTGATGTTCCAATCATATTCTCCTTTACTGACAAGTTCAAAGAATTCAGTTCTCCTCCTGCACAAAATCAAATGAAGGAAGAAAGAAAAAAATCTGGAATGAAATTTCTCAGTCTGCGGGGTGACATAAACACATTTATGGGAAAATATAAGATCACCTGAACCAAGTAACTTAATATTTGAAATCATGAGGCTAAAGCACTATCAAAATAAATCACTTTTTAAAAAATGTTGAGGCTTCAAGAAAAAGCCACAATCATTTCTGAATGCATTTACAACACAGGAAATCATTGAGCCATAAAACAGAAAACAATGTGGCCCGGCATTTAGGATTACTTGCTGTGAAGTCCTTGTGACACTTACCCGAAGTCAGAGGAGGGAGGCAAGGACAAATAAAAAGCGGGAACAATTTTGGAATACCCTTTTATCATTCAACGTGGAACTGAGCTGTATGAGGATCTCAGATAAGATAAACTCCCTGGTAGTAAATTCAGGGCAAATACTTTTTTTCTAGGGTAGAAAATAACTATTTCAGCATTTCAGTGCTTAAATACATAGTCTGTGGAGTCAGAAATACCTGTGTTTAAACAGTGGCTCAGTCACCTACTTACTGTGCAAATTGGTAAGTTACTTAAACCCTCTGAGCCTCAATTTCCAAATCTCTAACATGGGAATCATATTTGTTAACTCACAGGGTTATTGTGAGGGTTAAATGCAAAGCAGTTAGCATAGTGTCTGCACGTTCTAAGTGCTGGATGCACACACACACACACATAAGGATACACATTTGGAGTTATATAGATACAGAAAAGACAAGAACAGGATATTCTCAAGTTGTGAAAATAAGGGTGATTTATTTCTATTTTCACAACTTTCCTTTAATCTAGTTATAGAACTTTTCTTTTTTATAGTGAAAAAGGAAAAAAAGGAAGACATTTTGATTCCTTAAGAATAATTTCCCAAGGTTTCACCTTCTTGGCACTTTCTCCTGAAATACTGTCTAAAAGATCCTGACACACAGCTTCCCAGAGTCCATCCCATGTGGAGGTACTCCACATAAAGGGATTCCCTGGCCAACTGGGTTGGAGAAATGCTGCCTATAATCTACTTCCCTTGGAGATTCACCACCCAGAGCTTTTGAAAGCTCTGAGAAATACTGACAGAAAATCCTGTTGGGGCACCCCAACTGACTGTTGGCTCAGTTGATTAAGCATCAGACTTCGGCTCAGGTCATGATCTCACCGTTTGTGAGTTTGAGCCCTGCATCAGGCTCTGTGCTGGTAGCACAGAGCCTGGAGCCTGCTTCAGATTCTGTGTCTCCCTCTTTCTCTGCCTCTCTTCCATTCGCTCTCTCTCTCTCTCTCTCTCTCGAAATTAAAAATAAACATTAAAAAAAAATAATAATAAAAAAAGAAAATCCTGTTTAAGCTTCCTTGACCACAGAATTTTATCGTACTGACGTTTCAAGAAGTACACTTTGGAAAATACAACCATGTCTTTCATGGTAGAAATCAGAGTAGGATCTTAGACATTTAGCACTGACCCATTATATTCTGGGGACAAAGAACATAATGCTGGGTGCAGTTGGTTCCTTGTTTCTGATGTGGGGTGCCTATCACCAGCTGCCCAACCGCATAGACTTCTTGTCATCTGGTCAGACTTAACTACTCAATTTACCTGAAAGGAGGCAGGTCAGGAAGACAAACATGTGGCTCTCTTATTTGAGACACACAGACAGGTCTTCGATTTACCCCTTCAAGTGGATACAGGTCAGGGCCACACCACAGTGTAGGATAATCTCCACAACAACCTCATAGCAATGGTCAGAGATGGCATTGCACAGTGATATGGAAGGGCCCGGCCACTCCCCTCCCCTTTGGGTGTTCAGTGTGGGTCTATCTTTTCTTTGTATAACTTCACCATCTTCTTCATTTGCCTGCTCCCTTCTCTATGGCCACAGTCATGCCACAGTCTGTTCAGTGACAGACTATACACTGAAAGAGAAAGGGAGGTGGTAGAATGCAAAGAACCCAAGTCTGGACTCACACTGACCTGGGTCTAACGCTGACTGTCACTTACTAGCTGTGTGGCCCAGGGCAAGTGATTCCACATTGCTGAGCCTCAGTTTCCAGCTTTGTGATGAGAATTTGAGATGAGGTGTGTTAAGCATTTGACTCTAGTAGATACCCAATACCTGACGGCTGTGGTTAATATGTAAATAATATTAATAGTATTACTGACAATAATAAAATACAATGGACTAATCGTACTACATGAAACTGAAGAGGTCAGCTAGTTCTCTTTTCTCACTGAATGAGTCTTCCTTTGAATTATTGTGGAGCAGAAAGTTTGGTTCAACCACTATTTCTTGAATACCTGCTCTGTGCCAACTCTTAAGGCTTTAGAGACACAAGACATAGATGGAATCTTTAGACATCTCTGAATTCAGCAGGGGCAATCAACAAATAAATAGGAACTCCCCTTCTAATGTGATACCAATACTACTAATGATGCTGGGACTAGAGTGAGGTAAGAGAGGCACTCACTTTGGGCGCAAAATTTAAGTGGGTGCCCAAAAGCTCAGTTATCAAGCTAAACAATATTTTAATACAATATTTAAAACAACATAAATGCAGGAAAAATCCATGATGAATAGAGTATTAGGATTTTAAATTTTTTAACATTTATTTATTATTGAGATACAGAGAGAGAGCATGAGCAGGGAAGGGGCCGAGAGACGGGGAGACACAGAATCCGAAGCAGGCTCCAAGCTCCGAGCTGTCAGCACAGAGCCCAACGCGGGGCTCGAACTCACAAACCGCGAAATCATGACCTGAGCTGAAGTCGGACACTTAACGACGGAACCACCCAGGCGCCCCTAAAGTATCAGGATTTTAAATAGGCTCTGACACTGCATGTGCATGACCTGCTCCAACTCCTGTTCCCCCCCCCCCAACCCCCACAGCATGAGGTTAACATTTATTGGGCCCTTACTACTACTACCCACATGACTGACCTCAAGTAGGTTACTTAGCCTCTCTGGGTTTCAGTTTTCTTATTAGTAGGAGGAATAGTAACGGGATCTGTCTTGTAGGGTTGGTATAAGGATTAGATAAAATGATTTATGTAAAACACTTAGTAGAGAGCCTGGCACATAGTAGATACCCAATAAGGATTAGCTAGTTATTAAGCTCGAAAGGGTTGAGCTAACTGGTCCAAGGTTGCACAACTGGTGAGTGGCACTGCTGGGATACAAAAGCAACCTGTTGAAATATCAGTTTCCCTGAGTGACAAGGGTGTCCTGGGGCACAGAGGAAGGCACTGAGCTTTGCTTGGAGGGTTGTGGAAAATCATGAAAGTCTTTCTGAAAGAGCTTGCCTATCATCATCCCTGTTGTCATGTGTACCTGATGTCACTTCAATCCTCTGAGTTATCTTAAGAAATCACTAGAAGGCAGACTCTGTGAGGACTAAGGGCCTGGCCTCTTTTCTTCACTCCTGGATCCCCGGTGTCTATGACAATGCCCGATGTGTAGGAGTAAGTAGCTCAATAAATATTTGTTGAAGTGATGAATGAATGAAAATGATTCCCTCAGAAACCTATTCATTTTATAAAATAACTCTCCAGCCACTGGTTTCACCTCGATTCTAATGGTATAGAACTATTCACAGTTGCCATTTGGAGAGATTGAGATAAGAGAGCAACATAAAATCAATCCAAGGAAAGCTCTGTTAGATTCTTGAGGACTAGATTCCTACCAGACCAAGAGGCCAACAAAACACGTTGTGGGAAATTTAAGAGCATCATTCCAATCTGATGTCTGACCCTCCTGCCACTGATACTGTTTTATCTGCTGAGAGTATGCTCAGTATATGATACACAACATCTCTGATGCAAAATGGAGACATATTACCTAGGCGGCTAACTCAATGCAGAAAAGAATTTTTTAAAAATGCAAATCTGTGACAGCGCAACTGAACAAAACTGTAAGGGTAAATTTCCTAGCTATGGAAACCGTAATAGCCAGAGTTGCTGGTGTGAAAGCCTTAAATCAACTGAACCCAAAATAGGTTATAGGCTTCACATCACATTATAACAAAATTAGATTCCATTGCATCAGGACAAAAGGGATTAACCACGATCCCTGGGGGATGGTGGGTAGAGGAGAGGTGGGAAGAATCTTTCTGTAGGGCAAGGAAAAATGTGGCATACTAATTTTATTTTTCCTCCACTGCCTAAAGTATGGCTATTTCTTGATTATTTATTCTGGCCTCCCAAGGTTTGACTATGACCTCAGAAGGTAATAGGACTTTCTGCACACCATAGTTTTGTCAAGTTTAGTCACTGGTGGAACCATGTATATCATACATCTGGTAATATGTTTGGTTACACAAATAGTCATATGCTTTAAATTTGAAAACAAAATACATCTAGAAAATTTTTAAGTTTCTGAAAATTAACTAGTTTGAAAGATCAGGAGATCGGTTAAATCATTTTCCTAAGGCTGCAAAAAGGATTTTGAAGTAATGATATGCAAAGATGACATGACAAGTTTATTATTCATGCTTAAAATGTTTTAAGAGGTATGAAAATTGCACACCAGAGATAGAAAATGTATCCATCTCTCCACCATCCGGCCCCAAAATAAAGATTTCCCCGTCCCGTCGAGGCCCCTGAGCATCTCTGTACTCTTGCTTTTGCCTCCCTCCCTCCTGCCACAAGATGGCTATTTTCTAAATTTTGTATGAATCATCTTCACATACATCCTTATAATTTTACTCGGTAAACTATGCAAAGTATTGCTCTGTGTATTTTAAAACTGTATAAATGGTATCATTGTAGTCTATGTATTCTTCAGCAACTTGCTTTTCTTGATCAATGTTTGTGACATTCATCCATGTTGTTATGTAGAGTTTTAGGCCATTCCTTTTTACTGCTATGTGGTTATTCCATGTATTATTAAACCACTATTTATTTATGTATTTCCTGATGATGAAGGTTTAGATTGTTTCCTTTTTTTTTTTTTTTGCTATTACATAGTCCATATACTGCTGCTATGAACATCCTTATACATGTCTCCTTGTGAATTTGTGTGCATTTTCTCTCTCTCTGCCTCTATGTGTGTGCACACACACACAAGCATGCATATATACACTTGCTGGGTCATAGAGTGGCTTTGTTTTCTATATGTGAGTTTTCACTATAATTATAGACTGTTAGAGGTATACAGGTACCTTTGAGAAACATGTGCTGTTTCTCTCATGTTATACATGAGCAAACGATAAGGTGAAGGAAGGTGATTCTGGTGAAGGAAGGTGATTTTTCCAGGGTCCCATGGCAGTTATGGGCAGGTCTAGGTAGATTCTAGGCCCCTAGCCTCCCAGTTCTGGCCTCTGAGATCATCTTTGTAAACTGGGTGACGCATGAGCCCTGCGGACCAGATAGTCTTGCATGCTGAGACAGCCCTCATGAGATGTAATGGCCTTGCAGCCTGCTGTGCCAAGGAAGTGCCAAATACCAAGCACCAAGCCAGGCACCAGACAGAGATCCTTCCATCATCAACAAGGGGATGCTCCACAGAAAAGTTGCAAATGGCCCAGGCCAAGTTGGTGGTTCACACTCCAGGTGGGGTGTATTTCTGACCTTCTCCTTAGCGATGATCATTACAAAGCAACAATGTGAAATCCACTGACTGTGCTTTTGAGAAATGAATTTGCCCACACAGCTGCTCCTTTCAGCATCTATATGTGTGTGAGTATATAGATTATACAGACTCAGCAGCATGAGCATACGTGAAACTGTTAGAAATATGAGCACTTTTAAAAACATAGGACTCCTAAAACGAACATTTGAAAATCTACAAAGTTATATAATACTCCCTGGATCCAGACTCTTCTGTCATGAGGAGCGATATCATTAACTTCTCAAGCAGATCATTGGGAACCTTGGTTTTCAAGGACAATGGCAAATACCTCAGCTAGTGAAAAGCAACTTACTGGAAAATCTCATTTATAATCAGATATGTTTTTATTAGGCTTTTATCCTGCTCTCTTGACATATGCTCCACTTAGAAAAATAGCGGTCTTTAAAAAAGCATCATTTGAACAGAACTGCTAAAATTACCCTCAAAAATAATTCTAAAGATCGGTTACTGGTCACCCATCACTACACTGAAAATCTTTCCGGTTTGTAATTTATCTGCAAGACACCTTTTATTTATAAAGTGAGAAATCACCATTTCTGTGTATATGTTAAATAACTTTGGGGTAAGTTTATATATCTGTACATGTATATATGTACACATATTCTTCATCTATCTATTCATCTCACTGTTCTGAATCTACTAAAAGTGCATGAAAGTTAGGAAGGTTTTACTCCCAAAATGGCAAATCGTCATTGTGATCTTCTGTAATTCCAGCCCCAGAATTATCAGGCAGGGGTGGCAAGAGTGTGGGGGCCTGGTGGGTGGGGGGGGGGTGCAGGGGGGAAGAGATTTGTTCCTTCAGTGTTCTTTAAAAACTTTTTTAAATGTTTATTTATTTTTGAGACACAGAGCATGAGCGAGGAAAGGACAGAGACAGACAGAGACACGGAATCTGAAACAGGCTCCAGGCTCTGAGCTTTCAGCACAGAGCCCAATGTGGGGCTCGAAATCGTGAACCGGGAGATCATGACCTGAGCTGATGTTGGTCGCTGAACTGACTGAGCCACCCAGGCACCCCTCCTTCAGTGTTCTTAATATTCACTCAACAGGCAAATCATATGTCTACAGTTGATTGCTAAATGTAGACTCTGGAGAGATTTCTGGAATTTGGGTGTTAAAGCACCAGAGAGGAATAGAAAATTAATATTCAGATGTTAACTCTAGTAATTATGACTGATGGACAAAAGTCATATATTCAATTTTGAAGCTGCATTGTCTCCCGGCTTTAGACTAGCACTGATAACACACAGGCCAGCTAAGAACCTGAGTGAAATTGTTTGTCTGATGCTGTGCTTCTGTTGCCATGAATAAAACTGGCAAAATGCAGGAAATAGACTAGAATGACTGAATGTTGAGAAGTGCAGAAGATGAGATAACATAGGTCCTAACAGTCGGTTGAGTCCAAGCAGAATTGCCAGGCCACGAGGTGGTTTAGGTGTTGCTGGATGGCACCCGCCCTAGTTGCTCCTGTATTTCTTTGGCTATAGCACTCCTCACGCTGCGGCATTACTGTTTTTCTCTCTTTCCTATGGGCACAGAGCCCCTGGGGTAAGAATTCTGAGGTGTATCCCCAGAAACCAGAACAGTGCCTGGAGAAGTACATAAAGAAGGCAACAATATGTGCTAGTAGATGAATTTCTCATGTTTTATTTAGTTGCAATATCTGTGGATGGGGACATGGGGATGAACCTATGTAAAAGTGCTTCAAAATGCATCAAGAGATGCCAAAATATTTCTTTCATCAACCTGCTGTGGTGCCTGTTCTAACAGTAGAATAATTTCAGTGGGTCAGTTCACTAGGCTCTGTTCAAGTGTAAGAATAGGTTAAGACTTATAAGTCATTACACCTTACTGTGCGTTCATTTACCTTTTTTCTTTCCAACATGGTGGCTAAGTTGAGTGCAGGCAACTGTGGAAGTTGAAAACACCAAACATAGTGGGCTCTTAATAAACATGTGTTAAATGATGAATGAGTGAATATTCCTGTCCGCATAGTAGCAGAAACATTTGTTCAGTTCCTATTGTATTTAAAAAATGAATTGTTGTAGATATTAATCTAATTTTAAAAGGATGGTCAAACTAGAACTCCTCTAACAATCTAAGATAATTTAGTACATTTTGCTGTCATTATCAGATGCTTTTGAAAAATGTTACTTATTGCCTCCCTCTGGAAAGACAAAGACAGAGATACCATTAGATTGGGCATTTTCCATAATTGCTGATGAATGCTTGTAGAGCACAAAGGGATGGGGAGATTTTTCAATTTGAAGATCAGTCTGATTAATTTAGAGAGCCAACTGGAAAAGCACTGAGCATCCAAATGGATTTATAAAATCTGAATTGTTGGATAATTCTTGGTTTAAATAGTGGTTGAGGCAATGTGGCACGGAGATATGAGCGCAGACAACTTGATGACTTTGGGCAAATTACTTACCCTCTCTAAGCCCACGCACCCTTATCTATAAGATGCAGATAATAATATCCACCTAGGAGGTTGATACGAGAATTCAGTATCAAAAAGTTCATATTTTGAGACATCTTTATGTCAGGCAGTGTGTCAGGTTTGGGGGCTTTAAGAGTGAGATGTCTGCATTCACGAGGCTCCCATTCTCGCGGCGATACAGGGAGATACTATAAGGCTGCGAAGGTGCTGGGCACGGAGCAGGCCCTGCTGGATGACAGATAAGAGTGTTATGTGATCAGAGCCTTTTGGGCACGGCTGCCACACTGCTATTGCCGCCCAACAGCAACGCCCTCCATAACCATATTAAAGCTAAAGAAAGAGTTGCCAACTCCTGATGCCCCAGCTTAGCTCAGGTGCAAACAAGGAGCCTCTCAATGAAGTCTCAGCCCCACCAGACAGGCTCCTGTGCAGCTCTAACCTGAAGCCTCTACTCCACTTCCTGGTGTGCTTGTAACCGGCCTCAGGCATGGGCGTACTCAAGATACTGCTCCCCCTAATGTCTGCGTGTTCCCAGGACTGGCCTCAGTTCCAATGGTTCTATAACCGCAGAGAGAATGCCACAGTACTTACAAACAGTTTGGAGTCCAACTTCTTGGTTCAGATCTCAGATTTCCATTTGGCATTGTGAGGAATTTACTGAATCTCCCCAAACATCAGTTTCCTCCTGTGTATTAGGAGGTCAACAATAGTGCCTATTCTAATAGGACTGCTCTAAGTATTAAATGGGATAATGTGTACATAAAGCTCCTAAGGAAGCACTCAGGAAACATTAGTCATTGTTTTTATTAATAATCATCACTTGTGACTTACATGCAGACAAAAGGAAAGGGCATTTGTGACTTCTCTTTGAAGTTTCAACACTTATAATTTTGGACCTCTTCCTCTGCTCCCCTCCCCTGCCCCAAAGCATCATCTTTTATGGTGAAACTTTTATTAAGTGTTCTGGCTGAGTGATTCTTTTATCAGTTACTTTAAGTCATCAAAGTTATCAAATTTCAATTATTTAAATTTACATTATTTAGATTATTGAAATCTTAATTATTTAAATTACAAAATTATCTTTCAAATAGGTAATCTCCTTTGACCACCACAAGGACGTTAGGGGTTTGATATGGGTGATATGCCTGTCCCCATGTTGCTGACAAGAAACCAAGGCAAAGAGAGATTAAGTGACTCCCTCAAAGTCGCATGGCTGGTTACTGATAGGGTATGTCTGGGTCCTGCTTGAGATGCTGAAATTACTATTTAATTATCAAAGCCTTATGTACTGGAGGGACTCAGAAATAGGCATAGAAATCAATTTCTGAAAATCACTCAGCAGAAACTGGAAAATGTTTCAATGAGTTGGAAAATCAGACTGAACAATTAACCCCCAGGCTTGGGTTGTGAAGCCTAGAAATTCACACTAAGGTTTTTTTGTTTGTTTTATTTTTGTTTTTTAAATCTGTGAATTCTGCTTTTATCTGTCACTTATAGTATGGAATCCCAAGAACACCTAAAACCATTAGAAATTAAATTTACAAGTTTTTGTGGTCATTTTTAAAGGGGTTCCACATTTCTAGGAATCTTTTTTTCCTCTTTTTGGCACATGGCAGGAGATCTCGCCTGTAGGAATGGATCATAAACTTCTCTTCGAAAGGTCCAAAAGAGCATCTCCCTGCCTGCACTGGCTCTTTCCAGAGTGCTTTCCCTTTCCTAGGGGAGGAAGGCAGTGAGTCTCTTTTGATTGACCTCAATAGTATCATGACTTTCAATTTGAGTAGCTATGGCAGAAGAACCAGTGATGCCCCAGAGTCTTGGAGAGAAGTTGTGCCAGGCCACCCCACACCCTCTTGTCCCACATTTCTCTAGCCATTGCTGCACCAAGTTCCTGCCCAGGCTCCTTGGTGCATTGCTTACTTTCTGCCGGGGTGCTGCTCACTCCACGTGTGGGATGAGGACTGCTGGAGAATCCCCAGCTCTCAGGCGTGCACATCCTGAAAGTCCCAAGTCCTAGGAGTTAACACCCATGGAATAACCTTTGCTGATAAAGAATGGAGGTGGGTGGATAATTTTGAGGTGCAGCATCTGAGACTTTTCAGACAGTCCCTGCAGGATCAATTCCAGGTGACCACTGTAACTACCAACAAGGAAACGCGTCCTGGCAACAGCTTTCCTACCTCCCGAGTCACTGTCCCAGAGCCCTGCTCCTATTCCTGACGCCACGTCCAAAACTATGCTACCTGCACGCAAGCCCTTGACTCTAGCTCTGCTTTGGGAGAGGGCACAGGGAACCCATGCTGGTTTGCAAATTAAACTGATTGACATACACCCGGGAAGGTCAATATTCCATAAAATGTATCTCCAACTCGAATGATGACTATTTCTTGATTCTTCCATTAGAGGAGGAATACAGTGATTGTGGAAAAAGCCCTGAAAGAGGAGTGGTTTTCAGTTTAGCCATTAATTAGTTATGTGACCCAAGCTACACTATTTAACCTTTTGGAGCTCAGTACCTGATCTACAAAATAAAGGAGATGAATTGGATTACATCATTTCTAACATCCCTTCTAGTCCCACCATTGTATATCTGTGAAATAAGTGCATCTGGGTGACAGTCTATAGTGGCTGCTGTTCTCCTCATTAACCCTAGGGATTGTTTTGGCTAAAAATATGGCAACGCTTTAATGCAACTTTAAACAGGCAAGTGAATCAGCCTCCTGAAGGTCTAGATTAGGGAATGAGCAGCTATTCGGAACCTCAGAAGACAATAATGCTGACAAAAAGAGAACAAGCCGACTTCTTTGGGAGTCAGCAAACAGCAGAGGCTGCAGCGTTAAGATAAGAACAGAGTAATGAGAAAAGGAGTTGCAACCAACTTACTTGGCCGCATCCCAGCGGTCACTCAGTGATTCGACACGTCCCTAACAGGCCTTGATAAATGGACTCCAACTGTGAGATTTTTTTCCCCCTTAGAAGTTACTTGGAAACTTGGCTTGGGAAAATGTTTCTACTTTGAGAAAAATAACACAAAATCCTGAAGTGCCAGAGACAGGAAATAAAAACATTAAAGGGGTATAGGCTTCCATAAATCCTAAATCAAGGAGCATCATTTCAGAAAGAGATCAGCATAGTTAAGTCAATCATGAGGGTCACAAAACATGCAAAATAAATGGGCTATAAAGCAATGAGATTGGATACCATCATTTATAAGACATACAAGGCATTTATGAGATGTAAGACGTTTATAAGACAGATAACATAGGTATTGTTATCTCTATTTTACGTATGAAGAAAAGAGGCTTGGAGAGGTGAATAATTTGTCTGATAACACACAGCCAGGTAGTGGCAGAGCTGGGATTTTTGTTTTGAAACTATATATTAAAATTAATTAAAATTTATATTTATCAAGGTATTCCATGCACATAGTTAACAAATCAAACAATCCTAAAAAGCACATAATGAAACAAAACAATATTTTCCATATTGCTGCCTGTTTGTCCTTTGACTGTATTCCCCAATGCCTTAATTTTATTTATTTTGGCTATCCTATTTTTAATATCAAGAGCTTTTTCTTCTGTGGTTGTTCCTATTATTTTTTAAAGCATCCTGTTCTTGTTTCATGGATGCAATACATTAGCTGTCTAAAGATATTAATAATCGCTTTGGGGTTTTGTTTTCTTTCTCTCCCTGCTTTCTCTGAATTTCATTTTTTCCCATTTGCTTTGGCTTCTGTATTTCATATGGGAGTCTTTCACAAAGTGTTCTGTGAGCCTTGGTATCTCTTTGTATGTAATGGTCAGGCATTAAAAGGCTGAGCAGCAGTTGTATGTATGTGTCCTCCACACACATTACATGGGACATAGCTATACTAAAAATTGTTCCTTGTTTATATGAAATTCAAATTTAACTAGGATTCTTGTATTTCTATTTGCTAAATCTCACAACCCTGGATTTATGGCTTATGAACTCCTAGCTTCTGGGTGACTGGGCTATGGGTTTTCAATCCAGAGACTTGTTCCATTTCTTTTTATCCCCTGTTCTGGCTCTGTATCTCATTTCTACCTTGTATTTCCCTCAGTCCAGAGTTTGGTCTTTTATTTCTCTAGGGAATAAACCTCTGACTATCTCCAGGGGTAGAGGAAAAAAAGCTAACTGACTATGTTGGGGAAGGACTTTGTGGGCTCTGAGTGTTACATAAACTGACTTTCTATCAATCTTCTTGTCTTAAGCTTTGAGAGTCATATCCCCTTTTCATGGCATTTTTTTTTTTTTTTTTTTTTTTTTTTTGTCCCTGGGCTCCTAACTAAGGTCTTACAGGGCAAACTATCTTGCTTCTCAGAGATGTTTTCCTCTGTGGGCCCTACTTTTCACTTAGGCTCTGCTAAATCAGTTACCATTTGTTGGTCAGTCTTCCGTTTTCCACTTATGTATTGACATCTCTTTTCAGTTGTTGCGTGCCCTCTCTCTTGCAGATTTATGCTTTTATTTTTCTTTAAATTTATTTGGTGTCATTTCAGTGGAGTTTCAGGAGGGAAAGGACACAGACACTTGGGCTCAGTCTACCAGGTTTAAGCAGAATGCCAGAATGTGATTTAAATCCAGACCAGTATACTTCCAAAGCCTTTACTCTTTCCACAATACCATGCACTAACTCATTCAGCAGAATCCAACAATAAATACCTAGGGCACAGATTGTTAGTTGTCTACTCCAATATCCCTCCTTCCTTTATTAACAATAGAGCCCCTACTTTTCAGCAGGGCACACAGCTACCCAAAATAAAGACTTCCTTCCCCAACCTTCCTTCAACCTAGGTTTGGCCAAATGACTAAATTCTGACCATTGAAATGTAAGTGCAAGAATTATGTGGAGTTTCCAAAAAACTCTCCTAAAAGATAGCTTGCATCACCTTTTGGCCCCTTTCTTCCTTGTCCCTTCTTTCTTTCTGCTTGTTGAAATGTGGACATTCTGGTTGGAGCTTAAGCAGCTATCTTGAACTAAGGTCAAAACCATGTGCTGAAGGTGGCAGCTCGGAAAGATAAAAAGAGCACTGAGTCCCTGATGACTTCATATAGCTACTCTACCAGCTCCAGATTGTGGATCTCCAGATTTCTTCTACGTGACAGAGATGTAGTCCACTATTGTTTTGGGTTTTGTGTCCCTTACAATTGATTCTAATTCTAACTGACACAATAACAAAGGGCAGTTAAGATTTCAAAGGGAGTGAAACAAGCTTCCTAGAAAAGGTGATGGAGGAAATGGACCTTAAAGGAAAATTCAGCTGATGAGGAAGGGCAGGGACAGGATTTCATGCAGAAACAGTATGATTCAGGCATCAGGGCACTGTGTGAGATGTTTTCAAAGTGTAATATGTAGACCAGTCTGGTTGGAGAAGACAAATCATGTAGGAGAGAAGTGGAAGATAAGAAGGAAAAAAGGTTAGGGGCAGATTATGGAGGGCCTTGAAACTTGAACTAAGTTTCCAGGTTGCTTTGAAAGCAATGAAATCACTGAAGGTTTTTGAGATGGAAGTTGGAGATATGTGATTAGAATGTGATGGTTAGACTGAAGAATTCCAGGGCCTTCTACATACCTATACAGGTTATATGGAGTTGAGGCTAAGGGAATAAATATTATTTGAGAAAGAATATGGGTTCAAGAACTCATATGTAGGAACAAGGAGAAAAGAAACCTACAAAGAATCCAGAAAAAGAGGGAGAAAAGCAGCTGGATGTTGGGGAAGAGAAGAGGGTAGAAATTGACAATAAGAAGACTGTAAATCTTCAGAGGTCTCAAAGAAGCTAGACAATATCAGAAATGGGTAAAGGAGGACACTGAATTTGAGGATAAGGAAGTTTCTGGTGACCTGTGAAAGAACAATTTTTGTAGAATATGAAGGTACACATTGGTCTTCAAAGCGTAAGCAGGTGTTAGGAAAATGTGTTCCATTTATTTTATTTTTTATTTTTTAGTGTTCCATTTATTTTGAAAGGTAGGCAATAAAAGAAAGGTAAGTTGAAAAGCAATTAAAGATCTCCATCAGATCAAGTGGAAGAATTTTTTAAGGAAGGGAAACTGGTCTTTAAGAGGAAACTATGCATATTGGTAAAGGAAAAGACTTTCAGGCTGCCAAAAGAGGTGGTTTTGCTCTGGTGGAGCAGGTATCAGGGGAAATAAGAGGGATGGAATTTCTAGCTCAGATGGAGGCTTGAACTTTGGGAAAAAGGAGGACAGCTCTTCTGAGAAAGAGAGATAGAGTAGAGGCAAGAAATGAAGACTTGGATTTCAAGTCAACCTTTCAGCAACAAATCTTTCATTAGCATCATCAACACCATTTTGGATTTCACCAGAAATAAAATAACCAAAAATAGCAATCTTAGCAAGTGTCTAAAATAAAAATGGCCATCACCTAGTTTCAGAGTCAAAAGTTTCAGACAAAGTTCATTAAACAGAAGAAAGCTATAAATCACGTGATGGTAGCCCTGATTTTCTTGTCTTACAGATACCACCTTAATGAAGTTCATTTAGATAAGGGAAAACAACAAAAAGTTTAGCTCATTCACACATTGATACCAGTGGTAGAATAACAGGCGACCCCCAATATGGACTTGAACATTAATTACAAGATGAAATTTTAGATATCCATTTGTCAAATAGATCAAATGCCAATACCTACTCAAAGTACAGCGTGAGGTCTGTTGCTAATATTGACTGCTTCAAAAGCTGCATAAGGTCACTATATTCCTTGGAGGACAAATTAGCAAAGATGTTGTGACCCTGTAATGAGAAAGTAAAAAGTCACAAAAGACAACATTAAATCTGAGGTTGTCAATTACATGTCTCCTATATTTAAAAAAAAAAAAAAAGTATGGGAACATGATAAAAACATTTTTTTAAAAAATTAATGAAATTTTGTGCAAATACAAACAGACCCTCTGGAAAACAGCAAAGCCAGAAAGTGCAACCATTTTTGAGGACAACCACCAAGAGGCACTTTATTATTCTTTATTAGACCTAAATAGAAGACTCTGGAAATGTTTAAACTTGTGTTACTATGGATATGTTTGTGCCAATAACTCCATTTGGCTGCCATTTCCTGTGGAATTGTTGAGCGTAGAAATTGACAAAATATTTGAGAATCTTTCTGACCCTAAAATGAATACTAGTTTCACTAATAAAGACTTAAGTTGGCATTTTGGAAGCACTTGCTATGACAACAAATTACTTCAAGGAGGAGAAAGAAACCTTAGACCAGTGGTTTTTAACTGAGAGTGATTTTGGCAATATTTAGAGACTTTTTTATCATCACTCTGGTTGGACATGCTATCAGGATCTGGTGGGTAGAGGCCTGGGATGCCTCTGAATCTCTGACAATGCATAGGATAGCCCCCACAATGAAGGTATACCGGCCCAGAGTGTCAACACTGCCGAGTTTGAGAAACTCGGCACAACTTAAATTGTGAAGATACATCCTAATGAAGTGTGTGGTAGATTAAATTCAGTACGTAATTACTGAGTCGCTAGAATGTATAAGATAGTGTTATTGGCATAGTTCTTGGGACTGCTAAGATGACTTTTACCTAGGAAAATTTGTACCTGTTATCTCCATACCTTTGGAAAGCACACTTCTTTTCATCAAAATTTGTTTTAGCTACATTAGACAGTTCTGCGATATTTTTAGTAAAGTGAAACAATCCTGTAAAGTGACCAACAATTCACTTAACTTGCTTTGAAAGTCAGGGGCTTTTCATTTATCAAGTCTTCTTAGCGTGAGTTATGAACTCAAAAACATGTGGCCTGGGAACCGGAGGGGTTTTAAAGTGGGTGCTGAGAGCCAGAAGATGGTATGGAAGGAAGGGGCAGATGACTGCCTGAGAATAAACTATTCTCCGCTAAGAGGTAAATTAATTCTTTCAGGGAACCAGAATATCAATTAGCAAATTACTTCTTACCAGCTACCAGATGATAATCTCCTTCCCTGAGTTAATTTATCTCATTGGGTGAACCCTCCACTCCTTTAAGACTAGAGTATATTGGTTCCACCTGGGACCAGGTCCAATATTAATAATAATTTTCAAATGAACTCTTCCAGACCCTTAATTCAGCCATTAAGAAGAAGACAAGTAAGTAAAGGTAGACCAAGCCATAATTCTGCCCAGGTTTCTTTGCCTGAGCCTTCCCCCATGGATCAATCATAGGTTGGTGCTCTGGGGCCTGGAAGAAAGTGGTTGGAAGCTGTGGAAAAGTCATCACCTGGATCCAGACAATGGCTAGCATCTCCCAGTGAAAGAAAATAGCTTTATGAGTAAGTTACAGTCAAAAGTATGTGGAGTTCAGAGAAAGCTGGTCTGAATTTGAGGATCTTGATCTTTTTGTGAGACAGTGCGTTTTAACAATTTTAAAGAACATATAGTAACTGACACAATTTACAGCTAACAGAGTGATAAAGCTAGCCAGATAGGCTTTGATAAACCAAAACAGTTAATTTGCAGTCAGTGTATTGTTTACATGCAAACTGGCCTTCTACAGTGCCTCAAGGGTTTGGTCCCTGAAACAGATTTGTGCCCCTGAAATACTGCTTCTACTGTCATTTACAGTTATGGAGGAGTGGTACGGATGAAAAGAAAACCAAGTGTGGAGGGAGAAAGGTCTGGAGTAGCTTGCCTCAGGCCTCTGCCTCATTTGAAAAGCAGGGTGCATTTTTGCCTTTCTGATGCGCAGGGCAGGGGTGTGTGTGGGATAATAGCCAGACCAGAACCCACACAACAGTTGCTCAGGATGAATTTCCATTGTCATTATTCTGTGTTCCTTACAGAGAACCCCGGAGTGAAGGCCAGCCAATGTGTTTTATTTGTATGAAGACAAATTCTGAGTTAGTGGGGTTTGTTTTTCCCAAGGAGACAAACAAATTACCTTCCAAGAAAACCCTAACATCCTGTTCATAATCCCTGTTATTAGAAAGGTGGGAGTTTCTGGGGTCTGAGGTGTAAACTCATCATATTGCCAGTACAGAAAAGACAGTCTGCACCCAAGCTCCAAGCTCCTCCTAACCCTCCCTCCCTCTTCCATAGCGCTCAGCTCAAACATGGCTTCCATAGGAAAATTCCAGAGCTGCAGAGGCTGGGATGCTGGTTTCTGTCAGAGTTACTGAGAGGCTAACCCCTGATGTTTCATTCCCAACTGAAAATACATCTCCCTCAGCGGGTTTGCCCTTCCCCAGTTGCATTCGGGTTCCGGAGTGCTGACTCTCCTTTATGGGGTCGAAGAAGGCTTTTGTGATATTGCAAAAGACATGCTTTCTCAAGATAGGCTGGAGGGAAAAAAACCCTCCATATTTAATGATGCTATTCCAGCGAAGCAGGGCCTTAATGATGATAATAATAATAATTAATGGCACAGCTAGAGAACTGACAAATAATGGGGAACAGATGATCCCTTCTTGGCCTCAAAAAAAAAAAGAAGTCTGTACGCCTGCAGAAAATTAAACAGATCCTTTCCTGGCAATTTAAAACTCAGATGCCTCAGCCAGAGTCAGTTAGTGGTTTTTCTTTTTCTCTGTGGAGAGCTAAAAGTACACAAGTCCAACTATGTCTAACTCCTGCATTGCGACATGAAGCAAAATAAGGCATATGGCTTTAGCCTTGGGTCTCAAGTTTAGCTGCAATTCTCACTTTCAGACTGCTCTGACCAGCAATTTTGGGCTCTTTTTATCTTTCATAGCTTTCTCAATTGTGCTAATAAAGTGTAATTTTCTCACCCTGTTTCTATTTCTACCATCTTGTAAAATGGCTTCGACTTTTGCAAAATGGGAATGTGGGCCACTCACTACTTGGGTCAAGTCACTTTGCCAGTGGCTTCTGTGCTCCTTAAAGAAAATAAGCCCATGCTCTGGTGACAAGCTATAAGCCGTCTTTTCTGCTAAGTGAATCTGAAAAGTCTCCTTACCAATCATGAAACCCAAATGAATCAGCTCAGGAAGAACTGAATAAGGTTCTTGGTCAGGCATCTGAAAGGATTTTAAAAAGCCACCAAGAAAAGCAATAGTTTGGCCTAAAAAAACTTGTCTCTTTTCTCTGTATCTATGTGTAGCGCTACAAAGTAGCAAACATTGTTGTATTGGTTTTCTGACAAGGGGAGCAGAGTATTAGGCCTGTACCTCACTTTGAAGGATCATCACAGCATGGTTAAAATGGTGATGCTCCAGGGTAGCAGAAGTTCCATACAGTTGGGCCAGGGCAGAGCCGCTCCTGAAAGAGGAGAGAAGCGTGAGTGACCAGGGCCCTCCACCCGCCAACGATTCTCCCATGCCATTTCTTTGGATCAGACTGCTTTTCCTGCTTTGGCAAAGGAACACGAGCATATATATTCTTAGGAAACCGGGCACTTCACTCATCCACGAAGTAAACTTTTCGAAAACCTTCTATGTGTTAGGCTAGATCCTGTGGATGATAAAATAGATAAGACACAGGCCATGTGGCTAAGAAATTCAGATGAGATGTGGTCATAAGATAAATAATGCACATAACACAAATACCATAGAAAGTGTTCCATGTCCAATCGAAGTGCTTCAGATGTTCCAAGGACAAAAGACAGAATTTGTAGCTTAGGGGATCAGGGTGCACTTCATGAACTAAACTGTATGTAGTTTCCGAGTGTTCACAACAACTAACCGTCCTATACCCAATGTATTTGCCTTTCCAGGGGAAAAGCCCTTGGGAATATTATGCAGAGTCCATTGAACCACTTTACAGGTAAGGCTGACAAGCTTCTCCTATGATTTCCCAGCTCACAGTCCCACTGTATCTCAGAGTAGAACTCTGGAAAGTTCCCTGGATTTGGAATCAGACCCTAGCTCTTGAAAAAGCTTTGGACAGTTACTTGGGTGCTTTAAGGCTCAGTTTCTTGGTCTCTGAAATTGTGAAAATGCTACCTACCTCCTGTTATTTATGAAAATGTAATAAAATACTTGGAAGTGCTTATCATAATACATGACATGTAGCAGACTGCAGTCTATTAAATCAATTAAAACCCATATCAATTTCCATTTTAAATACTTGAAAAAGTTACTTTGAATTATCTGTAAATCCTGCTTATGCAGAACCAGTTAATTCTCAATAATATCAGTTCAGCAAAGTGTTCATTGGACATGTTCAAGTGTGTTCATTTCCAGCTCTTGTGTAAGGATTAGGATTTAGAGCATCTTAAGAGTCAAGAGAGATCCAGAGAATCCTATGGTTTAAAGGGCAATCACGGCAATCAGAGTCCCTGTGTTCTTTCCTGCTCATTCCAGGGAGTTTGGACATCAAAAGGGCAATTTGGCCTTTTCTTGGAAATGCCGGAGACTGACAGCTCACAGTCTGCACTGCTAATGAGAGGAGCCAAGAACTGCATATACGTGCAACGTGAAGGATTTTGGTCCTAAGCTGCCCACCATCTCCACTGTGAAGCAGCCCAAGATCACAGCCAGATCAGGGGCCCAGGGGCCCATAATCTTGGAGAGACTCAGAGCTGACCACATGCTGGAGAAACACAGGGTTAGGTTCCATAGGTATCATCATGAATAGAGTTGCTAAGGGGGAGGGTGGTAACTACATTTTAATCAGGTATGTGTTGTTTCTTTAAATCTTACCTTCATCTATGCCATTTAATAAGTGCAAAATTGTTAGGCTAATCTTAGTAACCAGTGATTAATTAATATTTAATTTTAGTTAACTATTTTCTATCAGAGTTCCTTTTTATGAAAATACATTTTTCAAATTGCACCCTGGGTGCCTTTGTTTTGGATTTTGAAATTCCAGGATGTTTTATGTGCACATCATAGCTGATTGCCTGGCATGGAATAGGTGCTTAAAAAAATATTAGCTACTTGGTGGGGCGCCTGGGTGGCTCAGTCAGTTAGGCATCTGACTTGGGCTCTGGTCATGAACTCATGGTTAGTGAGTTTGAATCCTGCATCAGGTTCACTGCTGTCAGCGCAAGAGCCACTTTGGGATCCTCTGTCCCCCCTCCTTTTTTCTGCCCCTCCTCCATTCTCTCTCAAAAATAAATAATAAATTAAAAAAATATTAGCTGCTTGGCTAATAAGCTTACAGTAGTATGGCTAGAGATTATAGTTCAAACTTGAAGGTTGGCAGTAATAAGTATGTTACCATATATATATATATATACACATATATATATATATACACACACACACACATATATATGGCATATATATGTATATATATATATATATATATATATATATATACAATTTGTATATATACATACAAATATATATATTGTCGATACATCTATATCTCCAAATTGTGGATATCCATATTATATATCTGAATTTCATGAGCACAGGAATATTAATACATGTGATTGTTTATGAAGCTCATTGTTGATTAGGTCATCCTGACATACTGAAGACTTTCATTTTTGGACAGGTGACACACCGAGAAGAGACTTATTAAAAAGAAAAGTCAAAGTGAAAATTCTTTCTGAACAGGCACTTTGCTCAGGCACCAAGAAATAAATGTGCAAAAACGTGCATAAGTTCTCCAGATATGGCTTATGGGAAAGTTTTAAAAGGAAAACTATGAAAGGTAATTAGGAAATTGAGAATTGCTGGGAGGTGGTGAGGAATGGGATTAGGCTGTCATGGCAGATTAATGTGCCCCAGGATTTCACTTCTGGGACCTGGCCGAAAGCGACAAGATGGGTTTTCATTCCCAATAAATGAGTATAAGAGATTATGCTAGAAATGAATAGAAGAAGTCTCCTAGGAGAATATACTACAAAGCTGCTTGGTACTGATATTTAATCATCGGGGGCAGCTGTAATGGAGATGGGGGGGGATGAGTGGGAAATGCTGTCCCTGGAGAAAACGGGAGAGAGGTGTTCACAGAGCAATTGGTAAGCGTGGTGGTATGGTGGCCCTCTCTACCTATTGATCATTCATTGCACGTGCTCCAATACTTAAAAATTAAGAATAAAATATGAAAATGCAAAGGTTCACTCATCAGAAAGGCTAAGAGAATAAATCATATTGTGCTATAACTAAAGTCACAACTTTTTATTATAGAGGCATTTTGCATTTTATATAGTAATTTGTCCCTTGCTAAATGTCTCTTGTTTCTTTATAGCCTTATATATGAATAAAAGGTACTGTATGCTTTGCCACATAATAACTGGTGCATTTAAATCTATTTCCAAATCACTTGAAAGGTTGGAATTATACTGTGACTACTTTTAGGGAAGGGACTGTTTGTTATGCTTCTTTATTTCTCCCACAATGCCTAGCACAGAGCCTTGCACAAAAAAAGCACTCAATGATTGTGGAATAACAAAGGAAATAAGGACTAGATTTCTTCCTATGGCTTTTCTAAACAATGGCACGCTTACTGAATAAGTGTTATTCTAATCAATAAAAAGGTAATCCCTTCACCATGATTTAAAAGGTCTCTTTCAGTATTTGTTGTTGAAGGACATTTTTTTTTTTATTTAAATTTTTTTTTTCAACGTTTTTTATTTATTTTTGGGACAGAGAGAGACAGAGCATGAACGGGGGAGGGGCAGAGAGAGAGGGAGACACAGAATCGGAAACAGGCTCCAGGCTCCGAGCCATCAGCCCAGAGCCTGACGCGGGGCTCGAACTCAGGGACCGCGAGATCGTGACCTGGCTGAAGTCGGACGCTTAACCGACTGCGCCACCCAGGCGCCCCTTGTTGTTGAAGGACATTTTAACAAGAGGGTGGGTGGTGGTGATGTTTGGTATCCTAAGTTCAAAAGGAACTCTCTTAGGTAGAAGCAGGGCTGATAGACATCCCGTGAGCTGGTTAAGTTGTGTACGGGATTAATCATCTCGCGGAAACATGTCAGACTGTCTTGGAAGAGTAGATTTTGATCATGTGGTATAAGGATGCAAAAAAGAAAAACCAAAAACCCAAAACCCCCGAACTTTGAATTCTAATATCAGCAATCAGCAACTTAACCCTTATCTCATATGTTGAAAGTTGTTTAATCTTACACCAGTCACTTGAGACTTGGGAACTGTGGTGTTTACATGGGGTGTCTATCTGATCAGATGGGGCCCCCAGATGTGGGGGGATGATATGGTGGAAGCCAACGGCGCTGGTGGTGAAAGAATTCACCTGAGGCTGAAGAAAGGATAGAAGTTTATTGGATACACTGCAAGGGAGCAGTGGGCAGGACAGCAGAGGGAGAGGCTGTCTGCAAGGAGGCAGTGGGTGGGGGCTGTTTTTAAAGGGGGAAGATGAGGAAGTATGGTAAAGTATGGAATTCTCCCTTTTTTGGCAACTGTGCCTGGTTGTAAGTAGCCCATTGGTCAGTTAGGATATTTGCAGGTGGGTCGATCACCTGATGGGATGGTTTGCATTCAGCCGGGTGGTCACTATGGGCACTTCCTACATTCCATTGCTCAAGCTTGTTTGCCTAAAAGTGGCCTCTACAGGGACCCCTCAGTTTCCATTTTTGTAAAGTTAAGGTGTTGAAAAATATGACGACCAAGGTCTAGTTCATTTCTAGGATTTTTTATGGCTCTGTGTCTTGATTTGCTGGATGTCAAAATATATTGTAGTTTTCCAGAGCTCACATATATGGCAAGTCAGCTAATAACCTGGAAGCTTAAAGGCCCCAAATAAATAATACAAAGTCATGAAAGGGAATATGATGCGGTGGTTAAGCAATGGCTTTTGGAATCAGATAGTCTGGGTCCAAACACTGTTGTGCCACATTCTGGATGCATGAATCTGGGCAAGTTACTTCCCTGAGGCTCAGGCCCTCCTGGTTAAATGGAGACAAAGATATCTACCCTACAAGTATGTTGGTGAGCACTGGAGGTAGGATACAACAAGTACATTGTAGTACTTCTCATTGTCTCAGGCACTGTCAGTTGCAAAAAAACAGAAATCAATTAGAAGCAGCTTCATTAAAGAGGTTGATTAAATGATAAAAGGAACTTTGAGGGAACCCAGTTATCACAAGTGTGGCTGGGTCTCCTGGCAATGGAGTAGAGATGTGGAAAGCCAGGGATCAAGTCTGCTTTTTCTGTCTCCAAGGTTGTATAATCTTTTTTTCTGTTTCTCTATGAATATTTACTTTCTTCTTCTCTTCTCTCTGCAGACTCACTTTCTTGTTTCTCTTATCTATTTCTGTCATCACGGCTTTCCCAAAATGGCAGCCTACAGCTCCCAAGTCTCTGTGATCCACAGCTTGGATCTCAACAGATAACTGAGTCAGTATCATGGTAATCCAACTCTGAATTCCTGGTATATGAAATATGATTAGCTGGGTTTTAATCAGGTGTGTATTCTTGGTCCAAAGACCTGAGAGGTCAATTAGCAAAAAGGGCCGCCTTTCTCAGTGTGATACACAGGCTCTCTCTGGAAGGGGATGTTGGTATCTGAGAACAAGTATTGTGCACTTGACTCTTAAAAGAACCCACAAGGTGCTCAGTCTGGCTTTATGAACATATTTCTAACACATTTATCTCCTCTTTATGCATAAGTGGCAGAATGGTAGGGGGCTGGAGACAGGGGGCTAAAGGAAGATACACGGACTATGATGGTACCTCAGAGATAAAACCCAGGGGGTGATGCTTTCGGAGGAGTTTGGGGCAAGAAGGAGAAGAAGGGCATTCCAGGATAGAGAAGCAGCACACCTGGGAGCAGAGAGAGGTGAACTAACATGACCCCATTGAGGACACCAATAGCCCCCGTGTCTGGGACACTGATGCATTGATGGGGGGTGGGGGTGGGAGGAGTGGGTGCTGGGCCAGGAAAATGGGCAGGAGCCCAACTGAAAAGGGCCTTCAGGGGGGCTAAACCAAGTAATTTGAACATTATCCTGAAAGTCACAGGAGGCCAGTGAATGTTTTTTAAGCAGGAGAGTGACTTAGTCAGCTTTGTGAATTACAAAGATTATTCTTTTTTTAAAAAAAATTTTTTTAACGTTTTATTTATTTTTGAGACAGAGAGAGACAGAGCATGAACGGGGGAGGGGCAGAGAGAGAGGGAGACACAGAATCTGAAGCAGGCTCCAGGCTCTGAGCCATCAGCCCAGAGCCCGATGCAGGGCTCGAACTCACGGACTGCGAGATCGTGACCTGAGCTGAAGTCGGACGCTTAACCGACTGAGCCACCCAGGTGCCCCACAAAGATTATTCTTGAGTGCCAAGGGGGTAGGGGGGAGACTGGAGGAGGGAATATGGGTTGCTTGCTGTAGCAACCCAGGATGGGTGCAAAGAAGCAGTAGTTACCCAATAATGCAGATATGTCAGTTTTGGGGTGCTAAGGAGAGAATCTGGGTGACTGGTGGATTTCTGGCCCTGCAGATATGTCAGTTTTCGGGTGCTAAGGAGAGAATCTGGGTGACTGGTGGATTTCTGGCCCTGCTATTCACTAGGATAGAGGAAAAGAGAGAGGTGTAGAGGCGAAGACTGAGACTGAGGTGGCTGTGGGGCTCCAATAGGAAGACAGAGTTCCTGGAAGGAGGGAGTGACAAAATGTGGCTCATGGCAAGAAACGTCAAGAAAGAAGGCCAAAAAGAGTGTCCATCAGCTTTGGGAACAGGGGCCATTGGTGGGCTCCCCTGGGAAGGTGGAACTGGATGGCCATGTAGGAGGCGGGGGTTGAGGAAGTGAAGACAACAACAGACAACCCTCCAAGAAGACTGACTGGAAAGTAAGGGAGAGAAAGAGAACCGAAGCCGGAGGGAGAAGTAGGGTTGGAGGCAGGCTTCTTCAAGATGGTGGAAAATCGCTCACATTAACAGGATGCTGAGCACTAGTAGGAATGGAAAAGAGACACAAGGCAGAGGGAGGAAGATTGATGGAGCAGGGTCCCACGGGAGGGGGCAAGGAAAGCCCCCAAAGCTGAGGTGGAGGGATTAGTCTCAGACAGGAGACGGCACAGCCCTTTGGTTGAGATAGGACGGAAGGGTGAAAGGATGGGGCCAGACAGATAAGTTTCTACATGGCAGGGGAGGAAATTGAGGGAGGGCTCAATTGATGGCCTCAATTTTCTCGGTGAAGGAGGAGGCA
The DNA here is from genome assembly GCF_023721935.1 of Panthera uncia. Taxonomy (NCBI): domain Eukaryota; kingdom Metazoa; phylum Chordata; class Mammalia; order Carnivora; family Felidae; genus Panthera; species Panthera uncia. The sequence continues at coordinate 55,217,322 of NW_026057584.1, read as the reverse complement.
AGGTGATCTGCTGAGTGGTGTGGGGGCAGTGGTAGACAGGAGGTGGTTTAGGAAGGGAAAACAGTTTGGTACACATAACTGCTAAAAGCAAGCGGGGATGGAGCTGGCTAGGGACACAGAAAGATCTGTGGGGAGTATAGAGCCTCCAGCTGAGCTGGGACAATACATATTTGGCATGTCTCAGACTCTCGCAATTGTGACATTTTCTCCCAAAGCCTGTAAAAGTCTAGGTAGAGTAGCAAGAAACTGAATTGTTTGACTGTATTGGTGCTGAGTTTTTGCACAGTGGATGTCACAGAAGGTTAAGAGGGTCAAGAAATGGTAGGATATTCAGAAAAGAGGGTTAAAGTGAGGGGTTATAATAGGATCCAGGATGCAAAGAGAAGTTTATAAAATCAAAATTCATTTGATTGGGAGGATATGAAAAGAGCCAGGAGTCCAAGGCCCCAATAGGTCAATGTTTGGGGAGCAAAGGGAGTGATGCTGTTGACACACAGTGGGCTATTGATGTTCACGTTATGGAGGCAGACCTGTTCGGGGGCTTGGAAATCAGTTATCTGACAGTTAATCTTACCTCTTTGCTGAAGCCTTTCTTAACTTCTCCATCCCCAAACGTTTTGCTCCAGCCCCTGAACCCACGTGTCATTTTGTTTGCAAACAGATAGTAAAAAGAACACTAAAACTGGACCTTCAATATAAGTCAGGAGATTGGGGTTTTGGTCTTATTTCCAAATAAGACCACAGTGTGAGCCACCAAGTAACAGCTGGTTATTTCGACCAGTCCAACTTGCTTAGGGGCACATTATTCTGTCTGTGCACATTAGGTGCTCACACGTTCCCAGGATTGATGCAATTCCTTTGTTTGCTTCCCACCTTTCTGTGGACAGAGGGATGGGAACAGCAGAGACCGTATTCCTGCGTTGCTTTAGTTCACTGCAGTTTATACAACACCCACCATTAAAGAACCTGCAAGAGAGTCTATTGGGAGAAGAAACATATTCTGCTTCATAAAATTTCCGAAGGCCACTTTTATTTTAATAGTCTCAAAACCTGATTTTGAGAGTAGCAAGTCCAAGATGCTTATAATGCCATGAAGGCAAATATTCCGGAAGGAAAAAAAAATAGGCCTTTTAAAATCTGAGCTTTGTTATCTGACTGAGGTCAACAGAGACAGACCAAATCAACAAGCATGACATGAAGGGCAAATTTGCAATTAAAAGAAGAATAGGGAATTATAAAGATGGATGAGCCCCATGACATGCACACCCAAGCCTGCATGGCCTTGGCCTCGGATGCCAGAAATTAATGCTTTACTCTTTAGCACTCGTCACCTTTGGCTCTGAACAGAAAGGCAAATGCATTAAAATAACAACAATTAGAACACTTACTTAGCTTGGAAGGCATTGTTGGTTCCCCTGTGGTCGAGGTCATGACACAGGCATCCCACAATCACCGCTAAAATTTCCACCTCGGTCAGAATCTCTTGAAACCCCGCGGTCTGGGGAGAAGGGGAAATGGCCACAGTCACTACTCAGGGCAGGGAGAATGGATAAGGTTCGTCTGCTGAGCAACAATCAGCTGTTTCCATACTCACATCATTTAAGGAAATGATTAACTGCCACCCCCCTTTGATGGCAGTCAGTTGGGTGGTCAGTTGCACAGCCTAAGGTCCCCACAGTGATGGATTAGCTGGCTGTCATGGTGGCCCACACTGGCACACCAGGACAAAGTTCAGATTATTTTGTTCCCTTTTTAGAGAGGAGATTGCACTATCCAGATACAGTGACAGTTTGGCAGAGGCCCAGAGCAAAATGTGTTTTGTGATTCTACATTGCAGTGAGGAGTGTCTAGTGGTAGGAGGAGAAAGGGGGGCTGTGAATTTAGAAGCGGATGCTATACCCACCAGCTGCCACTTAAATGAGGGCAGGCAAAAGAGAACACCTTAAAATATATATATATACACACATATATATATTTATTTAAAGAAGCAACTTAAAAGTACTCAAATTGTTACATGATAGTATTCTAGAAGTTGTCTTATGAATACCTTAATTCATATTAGCTTGGAGGACAGATTAAATTTATACAGATAATAAGGCAGGGTATATCTTGAAAACTAGGGTTTGGGAGAGGATTTGGCAACCCAGATTGAGAATCAGGTAGAGTATCTTATTACACAGAATCCTTTTTTTTTTTTTAAGTTTATTTATTTTTGAGAGGGAGAGAGGAGAGAGAGGGAGAACCTGTGAAGGAGCAGGGGAGGGGCAGAGAGAGAAAATCGCAAGAAGGCACTGTGCTGTCAGCTTGAACTCACGAACCGTGAGAACATGACCTAAGCCGAAATCAAGAGTCCAACACTTAACTGACTGAGCCACCCAGGTGACCCTAGAATCCGTTTTTATTGGCCTCTGGTAGCATGCTTATGAAATGCCTAGGCTCAGTGTGAGATATTTGGGGAGCAGTGGGATATAATTATAGAACCAGGATTCTTTGGTTCCTGCTGTCCTTTGGTTAGTTTGGAAGAGACAGTAAGCCTCTGGAAACACAAATCTATGCATTTTCTTGACCCAAAGCCCTTATGTCTTCCCCCTTGTACTTAGTTAAGTCTCCCATTTCATTATTTATTAAAATCTTTATCAGAGGGCAAGAGGAAGGGAAAGTAGGTTCAAACTGCTTCCTTTTTCATGTATATTTTTTCCCCAAACTCAGGACCACTAGATAGTATCTCTTCTCTTAGAGCAATAAAAACTTTGTTTTTTAATTAATTATGATTTTATTGCAGAAATAACTGAATAAGTTTCTGTGTTGACAGTTTTATTTTTAAATTTTTTTTTTAACGTTTATTTATTTTTGAGACAGAGAGAGACAGAGCATGAATGGGGGAGGGTCAGAGAGAGGGAGACACAGAATTGAAACAGGCTCCGGGCTCTGAGCTGTCAGCACAGGGGCCCGATGCGGGGCTCGAACTCACAGACCGCGTGATCGTGACCTGAACGGAAGTCGGCGCTCAACCGACTGAGCCACCCAGGCGCCCCGACAGTTTTATTTTTAAAAATTAAGTTGGGTTCTCTGCTACATTCAGAAATACACGTAATTTCACTAGCATAGCAAATAGGAATGTTAGTAAATTGTTGATGGGGGGAATGAAGTAGTCCATATCAAAGCTGTGTGTGCCCCTTCATTTTAAAATTTGGAGTTGGCTGTTGGTTTTAAGTTAACTTTATTTTACTTTAATGTATTGCCTGAATAGTTAAAAAAAATATAATAAAATCGTAGTAAGAGACTTAGGATCAAAAACAGTAGTCCCTCATCCTTCCCCTTTCCTGATTCCCAAAGGCATCTAATCTTTTACTAATTTGGTAATTATTTTCTACCATATTTCTATATAGTATGTACATATTATTAGCACTTGGTTAGTCGCTAAGTGCCTATACAGTCCTTCCTATGTGCCGACACTGTCCTAAGAATTCTACAACTGTTTAACTGACTTAATTCGCATCACAGCCGTGTGAGGTAGAAACCACTGTTATCCCCAGGTAAGAAGAAACAGAGGCACAGAGAAGCTACGTAATGTGCTTAGGGACTTAGAGCTAGTACGTGGTAGAGGCGGGCCAACTCCCAGCATACAGGTGCCAGAGTTTGCTCTTAAACACTGATGTCTTGTGATGGGTGAGAATTATCTTCACACGTACTCTCTTCCCTCCCCCACACTCACAATGCAATCCAGATACAGCGCTTTCCTGATCTGCACTCTATTCATAGACACTGCTGAGCCAACTAGGATCTGGGGCTTGTTTCCCTTCTGATGTGAATGTTTTTATTTCCTGGAGTGAAGATTTCTTTGAACATCTGAGTCTTCTCACATCCTACACAGCTCTCCAAAGGGGCACACCATTTCTTAGATGCCTTCCCGTCCTGGGGACACCCTGTGGTGGCCTGGTCCTGCTCTGTGGTCTGGATTCTCTGTCTGCTGCCAGCTTTTCTCTCCCAGGGTTGACCTCCAGGCTCTTGCAACCCACATCTCTGTCCTTCTTCATTTCCCCCCTCATTTCGCAGGAGCACATCTGTCAGTGGCGTTGTGAGAAAGGGTATTAACTTTTCAACACTGGGGGAGTGAATTAGCTTTTGAGGCTTTGCAGGACTGAAAATGTCTTCATTCAGTTGTTAGCCTCCCCTACAATTCTGGGTTGCAACATTTCCACTCAGAATGTTGAAAGACTGCTCTATGGTTTTCTAACTTCTGAAGCCGTTTCTGAGAAGTATATGCAGTTCTTATTCCTAACACTGTATGCTATTTGATTTCCTCTCTCTTAGAATCCTCTCTCTATCCCTAGGGTTTGGCAATTTCTCAAAGATATGCTTTGGTTTGGGACTTTTCCCCCATCATTTGGCTTGGCAAGGCTTTTTCAACATGGAGGCTCAGTTTCTTCAGTACAATATTTTTGTAATCTTTCTAAAAAATAGTTTTCTTTTTACTGTTGTGTCCTATTGAATGGAACTCCAATTGAATATTGGACTTCCTGTATTGATTCTTTTATTTTCTTGCCTCTTCTTTCCCACATTTTCCCCCTCTTTCCAGGAATAATAATATTTTTAATTTGTAAGCATTTTCTTGCCTGTTGCTCCTTTTCTCATAGCATGCTATTCTTTTCTCATTATAGTCTTTTATCTTTTTGAAGATAATTATAATTCCTCTGAAATTCTCTTCTGCTCCTTGTTACCTGTTTCCTCTAAACTCCTTCTCCTCTCTGTTTGCTGGTTTCCCTCAAACACCTGATATCCTTGAGTGTCTACTCATCTAAGAGTAAAGTATTATAATGTTTGCCACACACCAGTGTTTGAGGGTGGTGTCTGTAGATTTCTGGGCCTTCCCACAAGGTGAGCAGATGGCCAGCTGGTCTTTTGTTGGGGGCCCCAAATGTCAGTATCTAAACTCCTGTTCTGTGGACGTCCCAATCTCTTGCTTGGAAATGGTGTAAACATGGATGTTGACATTATGAGAAAAGAGACTTGTATCTTCTCATCTTTGAGAATATAGACTTTCACTTAATTCTCTCATTTTCGGGATGTACTTCACCTTAACTTTTCTTTTGCTGGTGTCCTCAAGTCTGGGGTTTAGTTTCTGCAGCAAATATTCTATCTCCTGCATAGGTGAGAAGAGTAGGCCTCTGACTATATGGAGAAGGGGTGGGGACTTGGGGACTCAGTGTTTTCATCACCCCCTCCCTCCACTTCACCCCATTTTTGTGTTCTCTAATGCCTCTGGATCTTAAACCTTGATAGGTTCTGGAGGGGATGTTTCTCACGTGTACCACTTCCTCCATCCCCTCACCCCAAAGGCACTTGGGTTAGATCTTCCTTTTCTCTACTAAACTATGAACATCCTCCCTCCATTTTCTGCCCTCATGCATTATGGTTCCATGAAAGGTGGGATGTGTATCCATTTCTTGTTCCCTTCCTATTTTTGGTGTGATTTTGAAGGGAGAAGGGATATAAAGGTCTTTGTCATCTCTGTCATCTTGAAACTATAAGTCAGTTTTGCTGGGTTTGGATCTTGTTAATAATAAGTAAATCCTGAAAGTCTATCAAATATGAAATAATTATCCACAATACTGTGGAAATCAGTGCTGTAAACAATAGAACTGCACTAAAATTTAGAGAGGTTTTGCCTGTGAAAATGTTATTGATTAGAATGAGCTGATGAATTAGAACAGTAAGAATAGGGATAATGTTAAAATAAGGTAATTAGATTAGATATTTAATTGGGAGTTGAAACCAAATGCCTCTAATAGGCTCCAGATCAAAACCCTGAGTCATTTTTCAGCCATCAGTTATCACCCATTATATAAAATGATGGGATATATTTTACTGTGATTTTCTATGCAGCCACTTTCCTCCCCACCCCTTCCTAGGAATCCACATTGAGCTCTTAAACTATTTGGATCATGGATACTTCTGAGAATTTGATAAAAGTCATGGCCCCTCTTCCCAGAAATTATTCTATAATGTTATGGTATTCAAAGACCATGAAACCCAACTCTAGATCATCAGAGTAAAGAATCCCTGAAGTACAGCACACACACAGTCACACAGAACATATTTACCTCTCTCAACTGTGATACCTGAGTTACTGAAGCAGCACCTATCTCTTGACTGTGATTTAAAGCTGCCTGGTAAATGGTTTCTAGAGAATCATCAGGCTTGAAACGTGTCCACCTGCCAGTAAATGTCCGTTCGCCCCTCCCCCACCCCATCCATCTTCCTTCAAACCGTCTTCATTCAGACCTACACTTACCCATGTCGAAGAGAAAAAGTCAACTGCCTGCTGAGGACAATATACTATCAAAAGAACACAGTGGCAGTGGAAAGTATTATTTAATGTATTTATCCCATGCCTGACTCTATTTTATTCTTTTATTTTCAAATACAATGATATCTTTTCTCTTCCTGACCCAAGAATTCTGGGTTTTATTGACCTTTAAATTAATCTATTTTCTTACCTATATTTCTTCACAGTCCATATAAAAACTGTAAGGCAATGGGTACAATACATCTAAGCAAAGTGACGGTCAATTCATATAGACCTAGTTCTCACATCACCCTTTCCAGAAAAGTCTGTGGCTACTCTCTGAGTAGGCTTCCAATGATAGTCCTCTCTTGGCTTAAAATGTATGCTGAGATAATCCTGCTTCTGGCCACCAAAGCATATAATCAATGGGATCCAAAGAACCCAGAAAATTAGATTGATTCACGGGGTACCCTAGGCTATCCAGTAATTTCCTTTCATCTGGTCACCGTAAAATTTAAACCAGCTAGGATATACGACCATTTCAAAGCTGATCCCACACAACACTAGTGAATGGAGGAATATCATGGGCAGAGAAAAATGACTGTTGCTTTGTGGCTCCGCAGAATCCAAAAAGGCTTAAAAAACAATAGCCATAATATCAACACAATATAGATGGTGCTACAGAGGCTTCATTCATTTAACAAATGTTATTAAGTGCTTATTATGTATCAAGCAACTGGTATATCTGAGAAAAGGCTTGGGGTATTATTAACAACAGCTAACACTTCCATAGTGCAGTGTATGCCAGGCACTGTTCTAAATACTTCAAACACGTTAACTCATTTAATCCTTCTAAGAACCGTCTAAGGGAAACACTGTTCTTATCTCCCTCATTTTACAGATGAGGATATTGAGGCACTAAACTACATTGTTAGAATGTAACAGAGGTGGATGAGAGCTCAGGCAACCTGGCTCCTGAGTGTGTTCTCATCCACTGTACGATTCCAGCCACTAGGGTGAGGGTGAGGGTGAGGGTACAGTTATGCAGCTTTTATATATTCTTGTTGATGATAGAGTGCTAGGTGACATGGCTCTAAAGAATCAGTTGGTGTGTGCTTTATACCATGAAGGATGTTATTCTTGAATAGTAATAGGTTGATATTGCAGAGCCACTGGACATCTTAAGCCTAACATAAGCTCTGGTGCATGAAGATATAACTGATAATAAATAGTGATTTACAAATGGGGGTTGGAGAGAAAAGAGATATAATGGTTTATATGTAACATCCCAACTTTATAAAAATTGTCAATATATGCATAAAAAAAGATTGTAAGTATGTACATCAAAATGTTACCAGTAATGGGATCACAGGTGACTTAAAAATTTTCCTTTGCATCCAAAATTTCCATAAAGAACGTGTGTGTGTGTGTGTGTGTGTAGGTAAAAATATATATATAACAGCATGCTCAGCCACCCTGCTGTGTTTCTGGAGAAGGTAGATTACGGACTGCATGCTCCTTGTCATATGTGTGAACTGGCATGGGAATCTGAGAAAGTGATGCCAGAAATTCTGCCTTCACATTTGTTTTTGAACCTTGGGTGTCAGAGATACTGAATGATGAGGGATTTCTTGAGTTCATCCTGTTGATTTCAAGATCTGCCACGGCAGACTAAGGAGGGAGGGAGTCCAATGATCTACTAGAAATTCCTAATGGTCACAGAAATTCCAAAGTGAAGGTTCTTGGTTCTGAATGTTCCTCCATGGATGCTGACAGCCAGGCACAGAAGCAGAGTCCTCAGTGGATTGGCTAAGGTTGAGGGAGAGTGTGATGGGTTTTTGTAGAGTCTTTCTTCTCCCCTTCATCCTTGTCTCTTCGGGGTAAGAAGAGCAATGAGGCCTGCTCAGACCATTCCAAGGGGTTTTGGCAAACATGGTTTTTCAAGGAAGTGCCCTTCTCGAAGAATCTGCACACCATATCCCTAATTTGTGTCATGTCTCAACGGACCTACAGATGATTTCAGCTTGGAAGTGATGTGAGCTTAGGACTGAAACGCAGCATTTAAAGAAACAACATTTAATTTCTGGTTTTCTTAATTTCTGGTGTGCAGAGTGTTGCAGGGTCACTGTCTGGGGTCTTCGTTTGGTACAGTATTAAAATCAAATTTGTTTTAGCCAAAGAGCACTCTTTGAGGGCTTCATTGTAAATGCCACATCCAGGATGCTCATGTCTATCTGTGAAACTTAGATCTGCGAACAAGAATCAGAGGTGCTATGAGAAGGGTGCCTTCAGTCACCCTCCCAACTGAGCACACACCCCAGGGTGGGTGGAACAGCGTCGTGAGAGTTGTTAAGGCACATGTTTGGGCTCCATGGGCATGTACAGTAAGCCCAGCATGTTTCCCTTTGGGGCTCTGTTTTGTTTGCTTCAAGAAGGAATGGCTACCTCTCAACATACAAATCCAAGGGACAGGCTGATGGGCATCAACCTATTCAGTTGCTCCAAAGCAATGAGTTTAGGCAGAGGACTTTCTCAAGCTTTAAGGTGGAAGCAGATTTCAATTACTTACCAAGAGCGCTTATAAACTAATGGATGCTACTTGATGCCATATCCTACCTTCTTTTAAAAATAGAATCCTACTGGGGTGCCTGGGTGGCTCAGTCGGTTAAGCGTCCGACTTTGGCTCTGGTCATGATCTCGCAGTTTGTGAGTTCGAGCCCTGCATGGGGCTCTGTGTTGACAGCTCAGAGCCTGGAGCCTGTTTCAGATTCTGTGTCTCCCTCTCTCTCTGCCCCTCCCTCGCTTGCACTCTGTCTCTCTCAAAAATATATAAACGTAAAAAAAAAAATTAAAAAAAAAAAATCCTACCTTTGTCGACCAGGGAGAGAACAGGTGTTAATAGCCACAATCCTCTACTAGGGAAAAAACACTACTTCACAAACCAGAGCATCTAGATTTAATGGTTATACCCCTCTGCTATTTACAGTAATATTTACCATAATATTTACAGTGTGCTGAGCTGAAAAAGAGGCACTTCAGTCCTATTTTTGAGGTCCAGAGACCAGAACCTTTCCAGCTGTTAGGGGACCAACATCCAGCACTATGTTTATGTGTCTCTTTAACCAAAGCATGTAATGTTACACAAACCAGTTGTAGTTTGTCTAATTGTCCATGGGAGTGGGGTAGTTTGATCAAATTTGCTTCTCTTTTTCCTCAAGATGAATGCAGCCAAATACTGATTAAGTCTACAATGACCCTTCCCTTACCAAGCTAAGAGTTGGGAAAACCTTACAGTCTATATTTAAATACTTTCTGTTAAATACTTTCTGTTACAAGCAGAAGCCTCTGAAGGCACTTTTCATCAAACTGTAAAACCTAAGTCATGTTTTGGACATACTGTGACTCTTAACCTAAAATAATGTGGCAAATGTTTGCTCATGGAAGTCTGAGAAAGGCAAAACTTAGTGGTCTGTCTGGTGTAATTACGTGTGTTGAGAAAAACGCTTGGTGCATGAAAAAAAACTGGGTTGATTTTAATAAATTTTATTGGGTTATTTTTTAACCACTTCCAAGACTTAATTTTTAATCTACTTACCACCATAATTTAAATAATTTATTTTGGCAAGTTAAAAGCATACACAGACTAGAATACTATAATGACCCCCCACATATTCATTATCTAACTTCAACAGGATCCATGGTTTGCTGGTCTTGTTTCACCTCTCTGTTCACATGTATTGTTTTGTTGGTTTGTGTGCTAGAGTCTTTTAAAGCAAACCTCCAGCATGTGTCAACACACTTTGTTTCATTCTCAAGAAGATCTGATGTAGTCAAAAACTGGCCAAACACCTCTGCTCTCATACTTTGATAAAATGTGTAAAAAGATATACAAATGGTATAATTATGGGAATTTTCAGGTAGGTATCTTAACAAGGCTTGAAAAAAAACCCAGTTTCTACTTCAATTTAGATAATATAAGAAATATATCTGCATGCATGTAGCACACATTGTATTTCAAGAAGAAACAAGAAAAAGCATATTTGATTCTTAAGGACTTAGCTTTCAACACTAAAAATATATGTGCTTTGCAATATTTTGAGGGCAGAGATTTTTTTTGTTCCTGTTTGGGAAGATAGTTTATAGTTTATGATAAATTACTACTGAACTGAATATAATACAACATGTGGTTTGTGAGTACAGAAAATGAGGCCGATTACTTGGCAAACATTAATTGTGCAGAGATAGACCTCTCCGAGTACGAGGCCAGGCTGATGAATTTCAAGAATATGATGGCTCTTCAAAGATTACCCAAATTTGTATTAGCCATCACTGAGCCAAAATTGAACACGGGACTCATGAAGAATTAAAACTTTTTAAAGCTCCCAACTTGACACCCTGAAGTGCCAGTTTTCAGCCCCAAGAAAGTGCCATCACTAAGTTATAAACCGTGGAAAATGGAGGCTGTGATAAACGATCCTGGCTCTGCTGCTGGGTCTCCCTGACCTGGAGGACGCGGCTGGTGTCATAAAACACAAAGCGACAGATTAAGCAGTTTACCAACACCGTAAAAATCTCAAGAATAAATTCCCTTTAATCAAAAATCCTATATTGTAACTAGGCAGCCCCAACCCTGAAACCACATTCATTTCCTTACCAGCCTGTGTCCATAAGCAAGAGCTTATATGTTCCCCGAAATGCCGGACGTGATTATGTTCATACACTTTTACAATTTACATGTCCTAAGAAAAATACCCAGCTCTGGCTGATGGTGCGGGAGAATTTATTTTCACTAGAAAGGGAATGACCCATAACTCATGAATGGCAGCGCTTAAAGTGAGTTATGGAGGTTACTCTCCTGTGTGAGGAAATGGATTGGATTATCCTTCTGCCCAATTGTATGTTTGGTTATTAGCACACAGGTTCTTAATTATGTGTGGCTTTGCCTTTTCCCTTTTATAAAATAAATGTGGATAAAGGGAATGTCAACTAGAAGCATGGAGTGCCTAATTGGGGCTCTCAGAGGTGGCCAGAGAGAATAAAAATAGAAATGTTCTTAAATGATTAAAAAGCAGGAGTCATAAATGTAATTTAAACAGTATTCAAATTGATTAGCTCCATAGTTAATTTATAGTGCCCAGTACTGATAATCTGCAAATACATTGAAAATCACTCTTTTCTTAAATTAAATATTTACCATCTTTTAAAGTTACACTGGAAGTCAAGACATACCTACATGAAGATTAAAGAACTGGCTTTTCTAACATACAGATTTTATTGCATTATTATGATAATGCTACCATTTATTTTAAGGTAGGTAGAGTAGTTGCTACTTACATTGAAAAGGAAATACAATGATGTTTGATAATTATAAACATGATTATTGTTTGTCACTTTATTATACACAGTTACAGAACAAAACAGGTCTTTGCACCTCACAATGTTACGATCTACAAAGAAATTAGATTCCTGTTGAGATTGGGATTCTGGTTACTTAGTGAAAACAATTTTATTCAAAAATTAAATTGGTTCTAAAAAAATTTAATTGGTTCTGTCTTTCTTGGGAGGTTGGGGGTGGTGGGGTGGTGGGGAGGAGAGTTCTAATTGTGCTTCTCAGATCTCCTTCCAGAATAAATTTTCTATCTCAAAAATCAAGGACTTCTCTGAAAATGGCAGACAGCAGACAGCACATTATCCTCAAGCTGGTGAATAGGATGGATTTTTCTCCCTTAAACGTCCCTTCTGCTTTCTAGTTTGAATGATCAATAAAATGCCTTGGCTTATCTCTGAAAATAACCTTGTTGACAACACAAATATGGACTTAAACACGCTACCTCCACATTTAAGATTTAAGAAGCCCCCAGTAAATGTCAGGGGGTGTCAATGTGTTTGCTGTGATACTTGGTTATTATTAGTGTTTAACTGCAATCCCCCACCAGCGCCACACTGCCAGCAGCACCATAAATTTTAATGTGAAGATGTGCTCTTCTCTTTTCATATCCAGTGAATTCTGCAGGATCATAATATTCTATATGAACCCTAGCTGAACCTTAGTGTGATATGAAGGAAAAACAAGATTTCTAACAGTGATAGTTGTTCATCGTTTTATAGTTTTTTAAAAAACTGGACACTAAGCAACATGAATAATATCACTCTCGACTAAATCCACTCATTCAAATGAATCTCTATTGAGCCCTACAGGATGCAGGGCATGGCCCAAAGTGCTAATGAGTACATTTATGGGATAGTAAAGAACACTGACTCTTAAGGAAACCTTTTTCTCCCCCCGCCCCTGGAGAATCTGTCAGAACTCATACATCATTTATAAAACCAAAAAATGTCTCTGCAACCTTAGCACCACCACATACCTTTTATTTTACAGAATACAAACAAAAGCACAGCCATTTTCTTTATCTGGTCTGCATGTTAATATAAGAAATGCATTCTCATCTTTCATTATGTATGTGCTTAATGGAATATTTATTCTACAAGCTTCCATAAACAAAGAGAATTTGTATAATTATTCTTGATCTGCAGGTTTTTATTCCTTGTTTTAACCACAAATAGTAGCTGGCACTACATGCTGTATTTATTCAAGGAATCCAAAATATTTGGTAAATTTTAACTATATAAACATCTCTTTAGAAGCAAAGAATAATATTGAAGCTTTCATTTCAAAATTTGGAATTTCAGGCCAGAGGCATGGAATAAATTAGGAAATCATTAGTAGGGTTCCCAGTGAGCTAAATTTCCACCCTTTTACATCAAATCGCCTATTCTTCAAAGTGGTCCATTCTTTTTTTTCTCCCCTGCCAAAGGAACAAAACCTATTTGTTACCTAGACATGCAGTTGAATACTTTTGCAAAATGTAATTCTGAGTCAGTAAGTTTATTTTTCATATTCAAAATGACTTCAGGGTTAAAGGTTTGGAAGCTGCTGCGTATATTTACAATTTGCTTGTCCTGTTGTACATGGTGTCATAATTTGCTCAGCAATGATACAGGACTATGCATCTTCCCACTCTCAGAGACAATGGGCTTAGAAAAATACACACACGCCCACAGATATAAGGTCGCATGTATTATTCCTGCTAACAGCTGGGTGGGCAAGGCAGTCAGAATACAGCTCACCCTGATAGGAGGGGCTCTTTTTGGACACACTGGTTCTGTTGGTGCCTCTTTAAAGAAAAGAGTGCTGCAGTGTGTGCCTTATTATCTCTTGTCCTAGAAGAAAAGAAATACTTTGAGGGAAGGTTGGGAAGGTTTTTTCCCTCTTCTTTCCTGGCAACTGGCTGAGAAACTTTGCCTTGGAGTGCCATCTAGAGGAAAACTTAGTATATGTGCACCATGCTCTTCTGGCTTTGGGACTCAGGCCAAATCCAGTGGTGGGTGTGTGGTGATTTTTTTTTTTTTTTTTTTATATTAAGAGAATATCTTGTTTCTAACTCAACACATGGAAATGCAATATGAGATAACTCAAATGCAAATACAATCACTGATGAGAACAAAACAGCGAAAGCTCCTAACAGTCTTCAGGAGTGTGAGGAGGTTATCATTTTGCCATAGGCTGAGGTTGTATTCCAGAAATTAGAATTGATGAGTAAATTAAATTCACCCTTTTCGTCACTGACCAAGTAATCTTTTTTTCATCTCTATAATTATTTTCTTAGTTAAAAAATTCTCATTAACCAGGCTGCCCATGGTCAAGTTGAAGAGACGGCTTGTGTTAGGGACAGAAGTTGACATTTTCAACCTATTGTAACCCTTAGTCAAGTTCAGCAAAATTTAATGAGCAGGAAATAATATCTTTTCCAGATGTGGCTTCTCAATTCAACGCGAGGGAGAAAAACTAACATTCACCAATGTATTCTTTTCAAAGTCAGGGTGGGAACGTTAACAGAGAATGCTCCTCTTTTTGAGCTAGCATTAATACAAAAACAAAACTGAAAACCTCTCACACAATGATACTCTTCAAGGTTGCTGAGAAGGCTTGCAAAAATAACTATACCCTTGGAATATTCTGGAAGTATGAATACCCCCATTGTAGAGACAGAGTTTGAGAGTTCTGCTTTCTTCAAGTTGTTGAAAAGGATCCAGATTGTCTGTATTTTGGAAACATTTACTGAAGAAAACTTGTATGTATTTCCTTCTACTCCTAAGTGTCCTCCTCGACGCCATTGCTCTTGCTAACTTTCCCCATCCCAACTATTTTAAGGCGTGTCATAGAAGTCTGTTTCTATCTTTGACATCTCTAACTCACAGTATCAAGCCCATTCCTTTTTTCCTTCATTGAACAAGGCTCCTGCTTACTTATTTTTGGCAATCCACCATAAATCCAGAGGTTCTCCAAAATAACAGGTTAATTTCTTTATTGAATGTCTTCTGTGAGCTAGACACATAAACTCTGCACACAGAAAATTATTCTTTGTCTACCGAGATCTGATACGGAAAAGCAAGATGAAAGCGGTTAATTTATTTTTCTTAAAGCAACATTGGTCCTCAAGCAATTAAGGCTAATAGTTCAAAGCATCTTCCTCCCTCATTTGACTGACCAACTGCTTTAATGGGGTACATTACAGAAGAACAGGGCCAGTCCAGTTTTTCTAGGCCAATCTGCTAGTCCTTAAGCAGTTGAGGACCCCAAAACAAGTTCTCAAGTATAAAAGTGAAGACATTTTGGTCCCATCTTTTCATGCTATATGCACACTTGAGTTCAAGTTGATCTAACACACATCTGTTGAAAACGTTCCAAGTGCATGATTGCATGCAAAATGCTGGTGAGGCCCTCAATAAACAAATGTTGGGCAAGCAAGTAAATGTTGAAAGAATAAGAAATTGTCTCTTTAGTTTCAAGCTGCTGATTCTATAGCATGAGAATGAGAGATCTGTGACTTCAAACACACAGCAGAAAGACATGTTGTACTAGACAAAGTGCAGAGACAGAAGTAATTATTGATGTTTGGGGAGAAAGGGGAAGACTTTGGGGAAAAACTGGCATTAGATCAATGCCTTAGCGGATGAGTAAAATTTTAATAGGCAGAGAACAGGGCAGAGCACTTCATAAGGAAGGTGCAGACGGTCCTTATTCATCTGGCCAAAGGAAAATGTATGTCATTTGGAGTTCCCTATCTTGGGTTTCAATTTTAGTGTGGTTACAAAGATGGAAGCTACTTAAATTTATGTTATAATAATCTGAAACTTGTGTTCTATTTTATATGGTAAATATGTTAATACACATACACATATAGAGTCAGCAGCTTGAAAGTAAACATATATGTTTACATGTAAATACTTATGTTTTGCCATCTTCCCTGGCATTCTCTCAGGACTTCCATGTGCCTGTGGGTAATGCTCACACACCCCTACTATGGCTTTCCACCAGCCTAAAGAGTCTTACCTAGTGATCTCTTTGTTCTGTTACTCATACCCATATCCTCTGCAAAAAGATTACTTTGAAAATCCAAGCATTTCTTTTGTAAAGAGAACCAGTTTCCCGAGATAAAACATTGAAAAGAGACTCAAGCAATCATTCCAAGACTACACCTGCTTCAAGGTGTCAGTGATTTTACAGTTTTAAAGTTCAGAAATTGTTGTGAAATATATACTCCCATAACCAGGGCAGGTAAGTTCTAGTGTAAAATAAATCATATGGCAATTTGTCAGAGAAATTGAAATATGAAGGAGAAGGCTGTAGGTCCATACAAATGACAGATGACCTTCCACCACCACTGAACACACTTACTGTTAACATTGCAAACATCAGCTGGCACACATTGAAGGCGTGTCTCCAGTTGTGGTACAGAACCATTCGATAATTTTTCCTCACTGTCAAGAGCCACCTACATAGTGTCTGAAATGGGAAGGGAGAGGTTGTATCAGGCAGTTGTATGTGTCTCCAGTGGGCTGTCATCAAAACGATGCCTTCTGTCTGAGTGATTTTCAACAACCAAAGTCCTCCCACAAAGCTCCCATGATTCTCATGGCAATCCCATGAGGTGTGCAGGCTGAGTATTATCACACTCAATTTGGGAAACCTGGCTACCATGCTGTCCCATGTACACTCCTGGGGTCAACGCAACATGGAATATCTTACCTCATAGTCAATTTTAAATTTCTGTACCATCCCCAGCTCCATGAACATCCGCAGGGCAGCTGTGATCATGGCGTCAACATCAAGAGAAAAGTCATCAAAATGTATGTCATCGATGGCAAGTTCTGACACCAGAGGGATGTTGGCTGCCTACAAAACAGAAGACATAAGTCAAGCCAAGTTCACCAGCTTTTCCAAAACCCTCATCTTGCTCTCCTTTCCTGCTTATCAGACATGCGACATAAATCAGACCTGACCTACACTTACACTCTGATACAGCTAAACTCTGAGCTGGAAATGTCTTTTGTTTCTGAACTGCAAATGCCCCAAGCAAATGAAGAGGGTGGGAGGGGGGAAGGAAGCTAATCTGAAGAAAAAATATACACACTGGATCTAGTCTGCAGAATTTAGAATACAAAGCTGTCTAGTTTACTGAAACTGCAGCCATACAATATATACTGATGCATATTACAAAGCACTAAATGCAAGAAACATCTGGGCAGCCAGCAGCTGTGAATTTTAATTGCTGCTATTCAGAGGAGGACATGGGAATACACTGCTTTGCCTTGTTTCTTGTATTCTTATATCCTTGTTTCTTGTATCCTAATATCCTGTAGCTGTGCACATGCGCTTTGTTACCATGTGTTCTGTATATTCAGAAGGATGAAAAGGATCAGACATCACATCTCTGGCACAAAATGTTCTCTTAATAAAATATAATTGTTTGGAGGATCAGCACAAGCATATGTTTCATCAAAAGAATAAATTTACAATATCATTTAGTTTCATTCTATATCAACATCACAACGTTAATTACAATACTGGTCATACATATTCAGGGTTTTCAAAACACTCACATTAGGCAGCTGTCAATCACTTGCCCCACACAAACTTAAAGGGAAGAAAAAATCCTTGGGGATCATTTTCATGCTGATTTCATTGAGTTTAACCATATCCTTTGGGCCACTCTTGGTAATCATTTCCACCTTTTCAGGTTATCAGAGACATTCTGGATTCATATTTCTAGTCTAATTGCTGGGTATAAATTATACAAGGGGTAATCTGTACCCTGGGATTATTTTGGCTGAGCAATGAAATCCAACTCTGGACATTCTAAACATTCTGGAACTTCCTTCCCAACTGCATGCTCCTCCATAACAGCTTACATTTCTAGATTAAAATCTAAACACTGGTTATTCCCCACAACACAGAAGAACAATAATAAATACAGTACAGTATTATCTATATGCACATGGTTGTACGATAGGCATCTAGAACTTTTTCATCTTGTGTGATTGAAACTCTGCACCCAGTAAACAACTCCCCATCTTCTCTCCTCTCAGGCCTCTGGCAGTCACCATTTTATTTTCTGTTTCTATGAGTTTGATTACTATAGATACCTCATATAAGTGGGATCATGTAGCATTTGTCTTTCAGTGATTGGCTTATTTCACTTAAGCATAATTTCTTCAAAGTTCATTCATGCTGTACCATATGACAGCATTTCCTTCTTTTTTACGGCTAATATTCCACAGTATGTGTATGCAGCTGACCCTTGAACAACATGGGTTTGAGCTGCATGAATCCATTTATATGTGTCTTTTTAAAAAAATATATTTTTAAATGTTTATTTATTTTTGAGAGAGAGACACACACACACAGAGTGCGAGTTAGGGAGGGGCAGAGAGAGAGGGAGACACAGAATCTGAAGCAGGCTCCAGGCTCCGAGCTGTCAGTGCAGAGCCTGACATGGGGCTCGAACTCATGAATCATGAGATCATGACCTGAGCCAAAGCCGGACGCTTAACTGACTGAGCCATCCAGGCACCCCTGTATGTGTCTTTTTTCAATAAGTAAGGCATAGTACTGTAAATGTATTTTCTCTTTCTTTGATCCTCTTTAAAAAAATTATTATTTTTTAGTCTATTTATTTTTAGAGAGAGAGAGTGTGTGTGCAAACGGGGGAAGGACAGAGAGAGAGGGCTAGAAAGAATCCCAAGTAGGCTCCACGCTGTCAGCACAGAGCCTGATACAGGTATGATCTGAGCCAAGATCAAGAGTGGGATGCCCCTTTCTTATGATTTTCTTAACAAAATTGTAAGAATACAGTACCTAATAAATACAATACAATATAGACTCTTTATGGTCAACAATAGGCTATTAGCAGTTATGTTTTTGGGAAGTCAAAAGTTTCATGCGTTATTTTGACTGCACGGGGGTTGGTGCCCCTAACCCCCATGTTATTCAAGGTTCAACTGTAATGCATTTTCTTTATCCATTTATTTGCTGATGGTTTAGTCTCTGTCTCAATCAGCTTATCTTTTGAGCAATCATTTTCATATATTAGAGGCTTTAGAGTGTTAGAGGTTTTCCTTAGCTATGTGGTCATCTTTGAATTTCAGTTTACAAGTCAGGCTCTATAGCTCCTGTAAGAGCTTCTGCTGCCTTCTCTGGAGGGGGAGTCTAACTGACCTGTTTCCTTGGGAAAGCCACCAAATGCGGGTACCTTTAGAGCTTTGCTCTTTAGCTACTCAGATTCCCCAGAGAAGAATCTTGTGGGTGGAGCCTGGCTGGGAAGGGGGTTGGGGGAAGAGCCTCAGCATGGGTTCCTAGCTTCTCATTCAACAGTGTCTTCAGCATGCACTCCTACCCTCAAGCTCCATGCTGGTGTCTTCCGAACCCCAAGAGCAGCTATTATACCATCTTAAGCCAACACAGCTCCCAGTGTTTATGAAGTGGAGGTGTGAGGCAAAGGATCTGGAGATGTCACTGCTTCTTAGATTCCCTGTTTTCCTGTACATAGCCCCACCTTCATCCCCACTTCCAAAGGTACTTAATTAGCCAGTTGTGGAGCTATCTAAGAGGGGCTCTGTGTATAAATTGGTTTGCTTCTCAGCTTTTCCCATTGCTGGTTTATTTTGGCTTTCTTGGGTTTGCTAAATTACTTAATACTCATCCATCTGTTTTCTAGCTTTTGAAATTTTGGTATTGTCCAGCCCTCTCCTAATTTCTTTGCTTTTGAGAATTTATGCCTTAAAAAAATCCCTTTATTGTTTTTTAGTGGGGCCCGAGGAAGGAACAGAAGAAAATGAGTTTATTCTACCATTGCCCAAAAATTATTGAAATTATGTTTATTAAATGATGCCTTAAATGATCAGCCTGGAGAACTCAGAAGTAGGCTAACCTCTGGTTTTTAGAAACCTTTGTTTCTCTGTGCATGGGCCTGGCGGCAACCATGCACACCTTTCTCTTATTCTGTACCCCTGTGTCAATCCTGACCTTGCCTTTTAGGCTGTAACAATCTTAGAGGTGGCTGCTGTGTTTCTTTCCCTGAGGGAAACGCAAGAAGGACGCTCTGCATCCACCACATGTTTCATGGATGTCTATGTACTTAGAGTATCTGTGCTTGTTGTAGTTTGTTCAAGTTCAAACCTTAATACAACTGGAAAACCACTTCCCAAGAGGGTCGAAGCCTTGTCCCAAAAGACACAAGTTTTTCTGCTCCCAGGGGAAGAGTCTGGTTCTGAGTTGGCAAAGGAAGTCTAACCATCCCCCCCCCCCCACCCCCTTGCAGTTGGTTGCTGAGGAGCATAAATGGCAATGGAGCCTGTGCTGCTCTCCAGGTGGCCTCTGTCTTGTAGATTATTAATAGTGTATTCCCTGACACCATTATAAATCCTCTACACTTCAAAGGCACTAAATTCACTTAATTATCTTAAAAATTAAAGAATATAGGCATTTTTTCATTATGAAATGTTAATGGAAAGGAAATAAGAACATTAGGTTGAAAAATGTAGGGTGACCTCTGGTTCACCAAGACCCATACTTATTGACCTTGTCTTTTTTCCCCTAATAGGTTGATTGATCCACAGTTAAATCATACCAGTCTATAGATCACCCTGAGCCCTGTCGTAAACCCTTGCTGGCACTTGTAGATGCAGAGAAAGTCCCAAGCCTTTCAGAAATGACCAGTTGCAGCTATTTTGAGAAGTATAGATAGTTTTCATCCACATTCCTGGCTTCAAGAGCAGCTTCTGGAGGAAATCATGAAGAATTAAAAGTAGTGTGTGTCCTGAGCAGGTGTGCATGGAGATCTAGTTTGCAAAAGATTTGGGAAGAGCCTTCGGTTGCCAAATTTCCTTGTTATAGAAATACAAGCTCTGCATGTCTTTTGATAAGTTGAGAATGGGACCACATCTTCCAAACCTATAATTACTGTAGACACGGGATATTAACAAAACAAATCAAAGTCAATTTCTCCAAGTGTCAGTCTTCAACTTTTAAATATTTATAAGGCACCATATCCCTAAATCAAAGAGGAGTGCTACAATCCAAAATAACTACTGAATTAATAGCCAGGAAATAACATTTGGATAAAAGAACCATTTACTTTACTGCAGCAATAAATGAAAACACAGAATTATGAGTCCTGGAGCTAATTTGAATAATGTTCAAGAAGTGGGACTCTAGCTGGCTGGGAGTACCTGATATCCTTTGACCATTCCTCTTCTTTGTTTGGGTCTTAATAGTTAAGTGGTTATCAAAGGGACTCATAAAACTGCCTCCTCTAAAATTGAAAAGGTAGCTTTACAAAGAGGCTGTAAAATGTTAAAATACAATCCTGGATCCCCTGACACATGAATATTACATTTTGTGATGCTCAGAAAATGGGAAGAAACAACAAAGTGGGTGGTGGTCCAGCCCAAGCATTTCAAAGGAAAAATGACTTGTTGCCAATCCAGCCCACTCACTCACTGCCCCCTATGGACAAGAGCAGAAGGTGGGGGCTTTAGGATCCTGGGATTAATGAAGACAGGAGACTGAGCTGTGGTGATGTGGAACGGATTGCAAAGCTCTTATACTGCCACACTTTTATAGCTCTTACTACATTCCAGGCACTGTTCTAGCACCTTATGCATATTAACTCATTTGCTCCTCACAAGGATCCTAAGAAGGAAAGAATATTTTTAATCCCATGTTACAGATGATAGGCAATCTGTTCAAATTCACACAGTTGTGATTGGCAGAGGCAGATTTGAACCCGGGGCATCTGGTTCTAGAGACTGGCTCCTAACCACTACACTGCCTCTAAAAAATGGGCTGATATCAAGCCAAGAGGGTCCCCCATCCCTGTTCTATGCAAGCTAATTTGGATGTACCAGGGTAGTGTTTGGGATTTAGATCCAGATAGCTATCAATCCAGTTTTCATGATGAACAGCCTTGATCCCCTTGAGGGGACCATGTTTCAGACATATGAACTCGTTTGGGAAGTCTCTAAGCTCACAGCTGCCTTAGGAATAGCCTCAGTTGTTAGCTTTGTTTTGATTAGAGGGAACACAGAGTCAGCTAAATACTCACAAGACCATCCTGAAAACAATAACTAATCTTCTGAAGGAGCAGAAGAAGACTTCAGGCAAATGACTTTAGCTTCCAACTGGTCAGCAGAGCATTCATGGGGCTGATACTACCCTTGACCAGGCAAGGTAAGTGTAGAGTAAGGGAAGCAGCAAACAGGGGAGATGTTGGGTATAGAGTAGGAAGATGAGGGGTCCTTCTATCTAGATGGGATCCTTTCTGTCAGAAATTTGGGAAGGTTTCTCTGACATTTGGGACACAGGTGAGAAATGCTTAAAACACACACAGATGCACTCAGGCTTTACAGGGACTAACAGTACTAGAAGTAACTAGTTGTTTCCATAGTATATAGTCACATTTCCAGCGGTGAAGAGTGACATTTTAACGAATTTCTGTTTTTGTTCGGGGGTGGGGGGAAGAGGACACAATTTCTTATTAGTACAGAATAGTGTTACTTTCCTAAATCAACTTCTAAACAGGGAGTCTGGGATATTTGGGAACCCACAACACGTGAACCATGTGGGGAAAGATGCAGAGTTCAAAGGAAAGAGGGCTACAAAGCCCCAACAGTGTGTGGCCCACAGAGAAGGTGCTGGCCTAGCACACTGGCAGGTAACACCCACTCACTTGTCTGCAAAAACACCACCAGAAGCCACAAAGTCTGTGAGCCAGCTGGTAGCCTGTGTGGCAGTGATGTGAAGATCTGAGTCCTGTTCTTGGGGCCAGACAAACAATAATGAGATGATCAAACACTGCAGCTGATAGGCTCAGTTTATATGCGGGAACAGAAGAACGAATATAAATGCCTAAGAATTGTCAAGAAATATTTTTAAAAGAATTGTAAGGTCCTATCTTATCTCAGATTAAAATATAAACATTTTAACATGTTTATGTATTAAAACATAGGCTTAATCCCTTTAACTCAGCCTACACCATTTTTATCATGTAACTCCCTCTTCAAATACCTGTAAGTGTTCAATGTGGCCTGCTGAATGAAGTGAAATTCCTTAGCTCAGCATTCAAGCCTCTTCATAAACACTGCCCATCCAGTGTTACAATCTTCTAGCCTTGTATGTAAGCATCAGGTTGGGCATTTCATCATCCTTATTCTCATCTTTCCCTCCACATTTCAGATTATTCTACCCCTACTCCCCCATTAGGTTTGACTTCTTTCTTACTCTGTGCCAACAGAAATTCAAACCTCAACTTCTTTACAAGTTCAGTCCCATTCATTCATTCCTATCTCATCCTATAGCAATGATTTCCTTCTCTGCAGTGATATAAATCACTGTAATATTTACAGTCACTTTATCTTCTAGAGTTTTTAAGTATATACATTAAAGCAGTAAGTAGGTCCCTGAAGCATGTGTGCAACTGGTTTGAATGTGATTATTTGTGATTTGCGGAGGAGGGTCCATAGCTTTCTTCTAAGTCCTCTGTAGTTTAACATGGGTTCTGTACCTTGGCAAACTCACCAGGTGATCCTACGTACATTCAAAATCTGTTATGTACATGTTGGCAGCTGTTTCCTCCCAGAATCTCGGTACACATGAATACCTAAGCTTCACCTAAAGAGGGCCAAAGCTTCCCATTACATAGTAAGTCAAAGGGCATCTTATGTACTTGTCTTTATTAAGTGCATAAAAGCAAGGAAAATTGGTAGCCAAAAATCACTGTATTGAAAAAGAGAGGAAAGTTTAAAGAAATACTAGCTCCTAGGTACAAAATATGTCCCTTTTCTTACTAATATTTAATTATCCTCAATTATTGCTTAATTCACTTTGGTTTTCTAGACTCGAGTAGACCTATAACTTTGAATCTCTTTTTTTTTTTTAATTTTTTTTTTAACGTTTATTTATTTTTGAGACAGAGAGAGACAGAGCATGAACAGGGGAGGGGCAGAGAGAGAGGGAGACACAGAATCTGAAACAGGCTCCAGGCTCTGAGCTGCCAGCACAGAGCCCGACGCGGGGCTCGAACTCACGGACCGCGAGATCGTGACCTGAGCCAAAGTCGGACGCTTAACCGACTGAGCCACCCAGGCGCCCCCTTTGAATCTCTTAATAGGAGAATGAAACTTTTATCATCTCTTAACATGAGATTTTCAGAAATTTCACCAGAAGTTAAAAATCTTATGGCTTTTCTTTTATTTCTGTTTGAGCAGTCCTAGTTAAACAATCTTAGCTATACCTGTTTTCTATTGCTCTCAGGAAAGATCTTTGTTTTCTTTCACGCAACAACATAAGCCTTAGAAGGCATGGTTCCTACAAATTTTTCTTGTCATGGTGAGAACCAAAAGTAAAAGAAACATCAGAGTGACCGTTACCTTTTGAAATAGAGAAACTTTCTTTTATGTGACTGTCTTTTTAACACTGGCTTTTCATATTTCTAAGGTGCCCTTATTATTTATGTTTATGAATTAAACAGTCTCCTTTGCAGCACTGAACATTTAAACACTGCATTTCAAAGAAACTAGTCATTTTAATGGTGATTTTATTTTTTTGTAGTATGTGGCATTTAAGATAAAAGATAAGTTGTTTTTTTTTAAAAAAGGTATCAAGTATTTCTTCTTAAACACATACAGATATCTCATGTCAGTTGGTGCAATATTTGTTTATATATTACCATGTTTTCTGTAGTTTCTTTACTAAAGAAAATTTTTTAAAAGTAAGAGTACAAGATTAATCCATCTTGCATCAAGTACATTACAATGGTCTTAAAGGCAGGGGGTAAGGTGAAATAGAATTAGCACTGAGAGATGATGATGTGTTGAGTCTTTAATATAAAATCAAGCCTGTGGTACCTAAGTGAGGTGAACACTCTGAGGTAATTTTTCTTAAAAAATTTTTTTCTGTTAGAAAAGTTTACTACTTTCTTAATAAAGTTTAGTCAATGTGGTATATCAAAGTGTTTTGTTGTTGCTAGTGGTAGTGGTATATACATAAACTTTATTCCAAAAAAGGTTTAATGTGGATTACAAAAATCTATGCAACAACAAAGCATAAGGAAAAATAAAAATAGGCCAGAAAGACAAATCAAAGGGAAACTAAGGATAGGAATATAAATCACGATCAGAAGTGAAGTTACTAGACAAAATGCATGCCCTAGCATCAAGACATTTGTAAGAATAGTCAGAAATTTGTCTGTAAGCATCCCAGCAACCACTACAAAGAGAATCTGGTATGTTAGATAATTTACAGAGTTCACAAGATTTTTTAAAAAGACAAGGGCTGGGGCGCCTGGGTGGCTCAGTCGGTTAAGCGTCCGACTTCGGCTCAGGTCACGATCTCACAGTCTGTGAGTTCGAGCCCCGCGTCGGGCTCTGGGCTGATGGCTTAGAGCCTGGAGCCTGCTTCCGATTCTGTGTCTCCCTCTCTCTCTGCCCCTTCCCCATTCATGCTCTGTCTCGCTCTGTCTCAAAAATAAATAATAAAACGTTAAAAAAAAATTAAAAAAAAAAAAAAGACAAGGGCTAAGGAAACCCATAGAGACACAGCTATGTTATCTCTGAGTCTGGAGAGAAACATCTCTTGTGGTTTTCAGGGAAAATTTCCCCAAGCCAGTAATTCTCAAAGTGTGGACTCCAGACTAGCTACATCATCACCTAGGAGCTTGTTAGAAATGCAAATTCTGGGGGTGCCTGGGTGGCTCAGTTGGTAAAGCATAGACTTTGGCTCAAGTCATGATCTCACAGTTCGTGAGTTCAAGCCCCGCATCAGGCTCTGTGCTGACAGCTCAGACACTGGAGCCTGCTTCAGATTCTGTGTCTCCCTCTCTCTCTGCCCCCTCCCCCACTCACACTCTGTCTCTCTCTCCTTCAAA
Organism: Panthera uncia; assembly: GCF_023721935.1. NCBI lineage: Eukaryota > Metazoa > Chordata > Mammalia > Carnivora > Felidae > Panthera > Panthera uncia. The sequence continues at coordinate 55,191,768 of NW_026057584.1, read as the reverse complement.
AATAAATAAACATTAAAAAAATGAATGCAAATTCTGAATCAGAAACTCTATTTGTGTTTAACAAGCCCTCCAGGTGATTCTGATGCTTGCTAACATTTGAGAACCATTGTTGTAAACATTATCCCTTCAATAAGTACAGCACTGATTTACTCAGAGATGGAGTGGCTCTGGGTGGTGAGCAAATTTGGGGGATGGAAGGCAGAATACAAGGGTTGCCCAATTAAGTGAAAAGCCACTGATTGATGAGGGTTTGCTATGCAATTCTTTTGACTTTTTCTATGTTTGAAAATTTTCATAATAAAATGTTGGGAAAAAATAATTCACTGCCAACAACTGATAGGACATCAACCTAACAATGCTATCCTTTAAGAAAAAGGTTTGACTCAATCAGGGTGTTGTACAGTGATGTTTCTAAAAAAGTGTGGTTTAGATTCTAGTAATTGTTTTTTCTTGAAGCTACTTATTCAATTTATCTGGTAGCTGCCTAGAACCCTCTTCACAGCAGATATGGGCTCTAATCCTATCCCCGACCCTACTTGTTAAGTGGTCATGGGCAAGAAGCTGAAGTAAGCCTGAGATTGAGCGTCCTCCATGAAGACATAATAATAAACCTATGTTGTGCAGTTGCTGTGAGGAGTAAATGAAATAACATCCATGAAGAGTCTAGCACAGTGCTTGAAAATAAGAAACACTAAGTAATAGTGACTGTTATAACTATGGTTGTTGTTGGCATGTTGCTGTTATACTTGTTATTATTATTTTTTAAAGTTTTTATTTATTTTTGAGACAGGGAGAGACAGAGCATGAACGGGGGAGGGTCAGAGAGAGAGGGAGACACAGAATCCGAAACAGGCTCTAGGCTCTGAGCTGTCAGCACAGAGCCCGACGCGGGGCTTGAACCCACAGACCGCGAGATCATGACCTGAGCCAAAGTCAGACGCTTAACCGACTGAGCCACCCAGGCGCCCCAATTTTTTTATACTGATATTAGCCTCAAAGAAGGAAGGAGTGGACATAAAGGATTTTGGTGACTAGACCCTGAAAATCAACTCTACCTGCTCCCTTAGGAGACCTCTGAATTTAGTTCAGTTTCATTCAACACACCTGTATTGGGTGCCTAAGCCTACGACAGGCGCTGCACTGTGCTACAGATACAGTTATGAAATCAATGTGGTCCCTGTGCTCACAGTCTGTCAGGGGACACAACGAAGCAAACAGGCAATGACAATACAGTGTGGTAAGTGCTGTGATGGGGGAAATACAGGGCACTATAGGAATCCCTGGGAGAGTTTGATGAAATATGTCTAGTTTAGTACCACTGCCTTAATTTTAAATCATTGTGAAACTTCAGCTTTATAAAGTATATTTAGAATAATTGAAAATGTTAAAACTATTTACTATGATTAAAAGGTTCTCAAGGTCATAAAGCTCGTATTGAAACCTAAGAAAAGATGAAGACTCCATTCCTGAGATGCCCATGGTCTATGCAGGGAGGAAGAAGAGTGAACAGAATGATTAGTGAAAAATTAGAAGCATCAAGTTCAGAGGCAACAAGAGGAGGGAGCATATAGGAGGACTCCACACAGTGGAAGAGGATCAGTTGATGTAGGCACTGAAGGAGGAATACAAATTCACCAGGAGCATTAGGAAACATGGACTATTCCAGGCAGAGCACAGCATGGGCAGAGTAGAGTTCCCATCTTGCCTGAAGATGTTATAATACCAGGAGGCACAGACCTGCAGGACCCCAGGTTGATGAAAATGGCTTGATTCAGGACTTGTCTAATCAGCCTTTAGAGCCTGTGAGGTACCAGCTTGGCCAAGCTCCCACTGCAGTCTTGGACCACAGCCCAGGAGCCTGCCTTGCCTGCAATTCCAGGACTGACTCCTCCTCACTGTCCACCAGCCTGCTCCCTTGTACCTGGGCGGTAACCATGCTCTGTCCTTTGTGGTCAGAGCTCCCAGAAGTCCTCTTTCAAAGCTCTGGTCACAGTTTTTGTGGTGGCAGGTGATAGATAGAGACTCTTCATATGGAAAAACACTTTCTTTGTTTTTCCCTTTCTTTGCTTCACTCAGCAGCAAACCCTTCCCTTTCTCTTCTGGGGAAAATGTGATTGTCAAGCAGCCCTCTGTGTTCTCCAAGAAAAGGAACTTGTTCTCAGTGGAGTGGGGCTCTGATTCAATGGACCATCAGGATCTATTTTGAAAGAACCAAAGGAGCTCCTGGGGGAGAAAAAAAAGGGGGAAGGAAGAATGTCACCACCTCACAGAGGTCACAGAATGGGGTAAGAGAGGAAGGAGAGAGTGTCTGGGAGCCTGGCAGCTGATCCCAGTGCACTTGCCTAGGATGTAGATGCATCTAGCAAAGGACCGCCATGGAAGCATCATTTGAGCTCCCAGGAGCACCTAGTAGCTGAATCAGGATCCACACATAGACTGTGCTGCCTTTGCTCAAGTGGAAACCTCCCATTGTTTGCACTCGAGGACTGACCAGCTACTCCTCCCATGGGGGACTGGTGAAGACTTTAGCTCATCAATGTCAGCACCTAACCCACTGATCACTCAATGGGAGTGACACTTCTCTGGGCAGCAACACCTCTGCTCGGTCCCCAAATACATAATATCTAAGGATACCAATAAAGCCAAGAAAATGGGGTAGGGTCCTACATACTTACAGAAGTGCTGCTGGGGGAGCCGCACACCTGAACTTAGGTGGGAAGCTCCAGCTACGGCTCCCTGAGAGAGGTGGGGCAGTGAATAATGACATCCCTGCAACATCAGTAATACATTATGTAATTATTTGTTAAATGTCTGATACAGGAAGGTAGGGATTGTGTCTGTCTTCTTTACTTTTGTGTCCTAGGTGTCCAGCATAGTTTTTACTATTGTGGGCTGTGCCTGGCACCTGGAAGAAACTCACGAAACATTTATTGAATGAGTGGATGAAGACCTGATAATCTCGTGGAAAGTTACTTTACTAGTTCTCTCCAAGCCATGCCACAACATCCTCTGGTGGATTTGAGCTTGTGGGACTTTCTGCCAACCACTCTTGTGACTCCTCCACACATAGACACACATGTATGCAGAAATCCAAGATCAGGCAACATATGTGAGTCAAGTAGCCTTCTAATTTTGAGTGAACCTAATGCACTATTTGTTTGGACCATCACCAGAGCTATTTGTAGAAGGAGACACATAGAGAGGCCCCTGACCCCTCCAGAGAGGTCCTGGAGTTGAGGCTCCAATCTGAGCTCAGTGGCCCTGTGACTCTGAGTGGCAAGATAGCCTGCTTCATCCCTCTAAGGAGGAGGTAAGTCCCTAAAGCAAGTGCTGCCCATCCAGCATGGTCTTTCTAGCCAGCAAATTGCTGCGTTTCGCCCTTGGCCCTGCCAGAACCACCTATCCCCTCTGTATAGTGCCTCTCTGATTCACATACTTGGTTGGAACTTAATAGCCTCTTGCTCACCTCAACCACAACTTACTGCGCTGTGAGTGTTGCCTGAGTCCTTGCTGCCCCTCTCTGCTGCAGTATTACCCAAGAGAAGGAAGGCACAGCCACTGACACCTTCCACACTCCACGGTGCCCGGCAGCTTGTAGGACACATAGCAGGGACTCTGTAATTGTGTGTGAGTGAGGATAAACTCTACATTCACTGGCAGTTCATCCAAGTCCCTAAGTCCACCTGATGAGTACTCAAAGATGAATTTGGAATTAAACAATATTACAAAAGAGATATATAGAGGATAACCTAGGAAATAATAATAATAATAACCTTTAGGAAATAATACAGATCCTATATCAAATAAAGTAGATTTGATCAACATTGTTTCTACCTAAAAGAAAAAGACACTTCAAATGTCAGCTTCTTATAGCTTAAATACCATCTACTCTAACCAGTACGCACTCTATATTAATTTCTGGAACAACCCAGGCATCTTAGAAAATAAACAATAACTTCATCTGACACTGTTAACTTTTCTGCTATTAGCCTTGGCATGCTATAATTTTTTCAAAGGTTTGGATTTAGTGAGGTGTTTGGGTGGTTCAGTCGGTTAAGCATCTGACTCTTGATTTCGGCTCACGTCATGATCTGCTGGTGGTGGGATCGAGCCACGTGTTGGACTCTGCACTGACAGTGTGGAGCCTGCTTGGGATTCTCTCTCCCTTCCTCTCTCTGCCCCTCCCCCGCTCTCTCTCTCTCTCTGTCTGTCTGTCTGTCTGTCTCTCTCTCTCTCTCTCTCTCTCTCTCACACACACACACACACACACACACACACACACACAATAAATAAATAAACTTAAAAAAAAAGGTTTGGATTTAGTGAGCAGACTTAGATGTTAATTTCACAAACAAATTTGCAAAAGACTGTCAGAGATTCCTAACTCTTGGGGCACCCGGGTGGTTCAGTCGGTTGAGTGTCTGACTTTGGTTCAGGTCATGATCTCATGATTTGTGGGTTTGAGCCCCAAATCAGGCTCTGTGCTGACAGCTCAGGGCCTGGAGCCTGCTTCAGGTTCTGCGTGTGTGTGTCTTTCTCTGTCCCTCCCTCACTCATGCTCTGTCTCTCTGTCTCTCTCTCAAAAAATAAAATTAGAAAAAAAGAAATTCCTAACTCTTGGCGAGAATAATGCAAAGAAAAAAAAACGCAACTTCATGCACAAATATGATCTCAACATGGATTTAATGGATAACTGCATACATGCCAGGATGTGGGGGTAGATCTATAATTCCAGGTGAGCTCTCTCTCCTGCTTGCCTGAAATATCACCATGATGTGATATTTCAAGAGGCAAGGCTGTCTGGGACATAAGCTCCTGATGATGTATCAGGGTTTAGAAACCAGCAATAGGGACCAGGTGGGTTGGTTCTGCACTTTATTAACAAACCACTAAAGACTAAGGAACATCATCCTCCCTTGTTTCTGTAGCTTGAAATTACGGCTTATCAAAGGATTTCCACTAATAACAATTCATAGAAATAAACAAACACTAATGCTGAACCATGACGCCTAAGGCACCTGGAGGTCTGTGAATGATAGAGAAGGATAATGTTGGGGGATCAAAGAGAAATGGAAGCTCAACTTCCAGTTTTGGTAAAAGTCTACCTGCCCCTGCCTTATGTGTGCTGGGATGATGGGTCCCAGTTACAAAGTTCCACACTCCCTCATGAGAAGAGAGTCAGGGAGAGGAAAACCTGAACACTGGCATTAAAATTAGAAGCTAAGGGCAACAGTGGGCCATACTGGGGGTGAAGAGGATGGTGTGAGCCACTGACCAGGACATGGTTTGGTTTGGGTTTTCCATTCATGTTACTGGCCTGATCCCATGTTCTCTCCCTTTGTTCCATACTCTTCTTGGCTTGCTAATTGGAGTTAGGAGTGTAATCTGTCACCATGGGCATATATGTGGCTAACCACCCAATCATCACTTTCCAGTGAGCTGATCAGAATAAATATTTCAGTATTCATGCATTCAGTAGAAACTATTTCCCATCCTGTGCACCCAAAAGTATAGTAGAGCCTCTTTGTCACTTCTGAAACTAAGCATTTCTCTGCTCTTGCCTCAGCATGTCGTTGGGTAGCTTCTTGGAGAAAAACAGACTCAACTTTCCATGTTTTTCATGGCTCCTCTATGTGGCAAGATAAATAAGAATTTATATACTTTTACTTATAGATCCAGTAAATATTTTTATTGGTTTGTGCCATAAAAGCACATGAAGCATTCTAAAAAAAAAGTTTCTACTCTTAGGGCTGAATAAAGCAATCACCTGCAGTAAAGAAGCAATCTATCAAGTGAGGCAGAGACGGATGTGGGGCCAATTCCTCAGCCCCAATTCCATGTCTTGAATCATACCTGGATTTAGTCTCAGATGGACAGAGGTGCTTCTGAAAACACATTCACATCCATGCACACAGTGTCCTGTGCATGCATGCGCGTGCAACACACACACACACACAACACTTCACTTTTAATTTGCTTTTTGACTTCTATCAGATATTTTATTAATTTTTGTCCTGCCTTTCTGTCAGACCTTCCCCCTACACTGGTGAACGTTTTCATTTGCCCAGTTGTGTTGTTGGTGGTGTGCGTTGCTATCTGACTCAAGCTAAACATGCTGGAGGACAAAAATACTTTGGAAAAAGGGGCCTCTGAGTGGCTCAGTCAGTTAAGCATCTGACTTCGGCTCAGGTCATGATCTCGCACTTTGTGAGTTCAAGCCCCGCGTTGGGCTTGTGCTGACAGCTCAGAGTCTGGAGCTTGCTTTGAATTCTGTGTCTCCCTCTCTCTCTCTCTCTCTCTCTCTGCCCTTCCCCCATTCGTGCTGTCTCTCTCTCTCTCTCAAAAAAAAAAAAAAAAAAAAAAAAAAAAAAGCTTGGGGCACCTGGGTGGCTCAGTCAGTTGAGTCTCCGTCCGACTTCAGCTCAGGTCATGCTCTAGCAGTTCGTGAGTTCGAGACCCGCGTTGGGCTCTGTGCTGACAGCGCAGAGCCTGGAGCCTGCTTCAGATTCTGTGTTTCCCTCTCTCTGCCCCTTTCCCGCTCATGCTTTGTCTCTTTCTGTCTCTCAAAAATGAATAAATGTTAAAAAATATTTTGGAAATTAAATTGTATTTAGAAACCCACATATAAGGGTCAGTGAAAATATTAATAAATTTAATAACAATAATTTTCATTTAAACTATTAAGAACTCAACCATGTTCGAACAGATTGGCTATTTTTGTTAGTACTTAGTAGCATACACATTAGAAGAATTTTTTTTTTTATCACCATGATGTACTTATCAAGATGTACTGCATACCAAATACCATGCAAAGTGTCTTATGGTATCTCATTTAATCCTCCAACAACCCGATGGGTAATGTTCTATATTAATCCTACTTAGCCCCACCTAGCATTAATGAGGACACTGAAGTTAAGAATGTAAGGAACTCCCCTGAGTTCATATAACTAGGAAACTGCGGAATCTGTCCCCTGTCCCCTGTGTGATCATTACCCTATGTTATCTTCACAATCTTCTGAATGCTTTCCTAGCTTACATTCACAGTGACATTGCCATGGCATTATTAATTCCAGATGTTCTCATCCATGCAGTATGTATGTATGTATTTATCTTTGTAAGTCTGTCTCTTATCATTTATAAGTTCCATAGGGAAAATATTAAGATTCTCAAAGGTTAGCAATCATTATAGCCTAGTACTTCTTTCATGGCTAGTACTTAGTAAACGTGGGTTGCTGGTATGTTATGTGCACAATGTCAAAGCCAACAGTTATGTCTTTGAATTTGAGTTTCACCACCTACTAGAGCTATGGCTTCGGGCATCTACTCTCTCTTCTGAAAAAAAAGAACGTAAAAATAACTCTCATAGCATTGAAAGTGTTAAGTGAAAGCACAGTGCTGGGCTCACAGTAGACCCTCAGTAGATGACAGTGCATTAGTTTGCTAAAGCTTCCACAACACGTGGAACAAAAATATATTTCCTTATGGTACTAGAGGCTGCAAGTCCAAGATTAAGGTGTTGGCAAGTTTGGTTTCTCCTGTGCCTCTATCCTTGCCTTGCAGATGGCTGCCTACTTGCTGTGTCCTCACATGGCCTTTCCTGGGTGTGGGTATCCCTTGTGACCCTTCCTTCCTTTTCTTTAAGGATACCAGTCATTTTGGATTAGGGCCCCTCTTAGGATCTCACTTAGCCTCAATCACTTCTTTAGAGGCCCTATCTCTAAACACAGTCACATTCTAAGGTACTGGGTGTTGAATTTCAACATATGAATTTCCGGGGGGGGATGTGAATGGGGTGGGATACAATTCCATTCATAACAGATGATTATCATTTTGCAGATGGATGGAATACTGAATTTCCAGAAATTCAAAACAAATTATTTCTGTCAGACTCAAGTGTGGTAGTCCCCTTCAAAAGTATCCTGATTACAACCCCAGTCCTTCCTTTGCCTGGTTTCTTAGAGAAGACAACCTCGAGAGGCTTTCTCTCTCTAGCAAACTGTGCCATATTCACTCTTGGAAACAAATATATTCAGTGCTGGGGTATCCAAGATACACTGGAGGAAAATATGACTCATCAAGTTCAAGCTAAACATCTCAAAAAGTAAAGATCAGGGGAACTGTAAACTTGTGGAATGTGAAATCAGCTTGCCTTTTCTGCCAGGGAAGGTGATCCTCTTGTGGAGAGCCGGCAACCTGGCCATTCTTTAGTCTAGTATCTTGTTGAACAAGCCCTCGCCATCCCTGTGTTCCTATCATTTTACCTCCCTCATGTAGAAAATTACTGCATGGTGGTGCCATTGAGAAAAAGTCAGGAGAGATTTTTCATCCCCAGAAAGCCTTAGTGCACCAACCTCAATCTGTCTCACCCCGCGGGACCCCGTTTCTTATCTGTCTCCCCTTATGAAGCCGTCCCCAGTGTCTCTAACCACTGGCAGCCTCTCCCAACAATTCTCTCAGGATATTTTGTTCTCTTCTCTTCTGTAGCATTTACCATAGCCTGCTCTCCATGAAAGTTACTGTGTACTCACTCTTTTGCTCATTCATTCAAGAAATCCTTAGTGAGGGCTTACTTTGTGCCAGGTACTTTACAGAGTGCTGTGTCTGAGTTCATTTATCCTATTAGACAGGGACTCTCTGAGGGGCGGGACAGAACAGAAACTGTGTCTGCTTCATTTCTGTACCACCCAGAGGGCAGCCACTTGGCAGGCTTTCTGCAAATGTTAGCTAAATTCAATGGACAGATGTAAGAGGATACTTTCTCTGAGAACACTCTCCACAGAAGGAAGAGGTGGTTAAGAAAGTAAGAGGTGAAAGTTTCTTGAGGTTTGAAGAACAGCTCCATTTCCAAAGGACAATAGGAATAATAGAGGTTTCAACTCTCAACCTCTACCCTGAGAGAGAGGCCCCCAGGTGAAAGGGATCATGGTAGAGCCAGCATGATGGGAGGGCTAGGGACCAACCTTATCACAGGGGAATTACCAGGGAGCTCAGTATCAGTTGCTCTTCCCTCCTTGCCAGCTTCTGGAATTTGTGGACAACATGTTTTTGAATTCATGTCCTGCTTCTACATAAACAGCAGGTTTACATAAACAGATTTAATGATGTGAAGAGTCGTTTGATGAAGCTGTTTATAATTGTTTTTCTTTCATTCTCCTTGGAACAAGGAGAGGGATAGAGGAATCAAAGCTTAATACAGAGGCTTGATTACAGACACCAGAAGTAGAACTTAACTTTTAAACAATGGTCCTTTGCTACTTTCCTTATTTCCTGTTAAACTCTCATAGTCTCTGATCATTGGGATCATTGATTGTTAGCCACACACAAGAGCTGAGCGTGCAAATACTGCTCTCTTGGTTTCAGCTGTGCAGGAAAGGAGATTAGAATAGGACATGTGTGGAGGGCATGGGGATGACAAGGTGGGGGGCAGAGAAGAAGGGACGAGGGAAGGAAACTGGGCCACCATGTGCTCACTGTACTCTTTGAATTGCGCAAACATCAGAGAAGAGCGCTCAGTGTAGAAATGCCTCCCAAATCAACCTCACCTGACTTAGGTTGGCCAAGGAATAGTTCTCTCAGATCCTTTGAAGAGAAATAAAGAGAAAGGAGCTAGCATCTTCTGAGTGGATCCCACCACAGCTAGTTTCTCTTTGAATATTCATGCCTCTGTGAGGCTCAGAGAGGTTGACCAACTTGCTGGTAAGAAGCCAGAGTAAGTTCAGAAACATGAGAGCTCTGAAGGAAGAAGGGAAGGGAGGGGTGCAGTAAGAGCTCAACCAGCTTTATCACTGTAACACCCAGGAATCAGGGAAGGGTTGCTGAAGAGGACCTATGCGTGAAATTCAAGTTGGAAATGAGAGAACATGTGAACAGGAGAGACTAAATCTATGTCAGCCTTGTCCGTGTGAGATGGCTTGTACTTTTCAAGCCATCTGGATCATTCAGAAAGAAAACTAAGTAGCTTCCATGTGGGGTCCAGCCCACCATGGGGCTTCCCCCTTCCGCACCTCCTCTCCTGCCCCTGCCCAGCACTGAAACCAGGCAAGAGAGGCTGGAGACTTAAACATTTCTAAGACTAATGTGGGGCTCCAGCTCAAGAAACACAGGGAAGAAGGAACCTTGAAGGGCCAGAAATAGAAAAAAGCAGAGATCCTAGGGGAGGAAAGGAAAAGAGTATGTGGGAGAGCTCTGAGACAAGGGTAGGAGGAGAGATATACTCTGGTGACCTGGCAGGATGCTCCTGAGGTCTGCCAGTGGTCCTCTGTGCTGGCGATGACTGCCGAGGAGCAGGACCACTCCGAATGTTCCAAGCTTTTTTTTGACTATGTAACATTGCATAGACTGGTATGAACCTAAAGTGCGTTCAAACCTTCTTCAAATTCCTTTTTGCACATTCACACTGTGGGAAGCAGGAGAAGAAAGAACATCCCTGTTTCCAGAATCACAGAGTACCAGAGATCAGCCAGCCGGGAAGTGCAGTGGGCCAGTGGTCCAGATTACGTTATTCAGTCACTGTCTACCAGGTGATTTTCCTGATTGGGCCTCTTTATGGGGATGACTTCTGAAAGGGATGCTCAGTGACTGTGATGAATGGAATTATTATTCTTTATTATTTGCTTCTCTCCATGTGAGAAGATTCTATGTGACCCTGTGCCTCCTGTGGAATGGCAATACTTCCCTGTCCACTGACTTCAGGCTTGGCCATGACTTGCTTCGGCCCATGGAACGTGAGTGGGGATGACTGTACATCATCCCATCCCAGCTACACATATGGGGAGCAAATCTACAGCGCCCATCCTGTGGTTTGCCAGCTCTCTAGCTCACTTCCTGGAATTAAGAAGATGTGTAGAAGGGGCCACAGAGCCATAGCTGAACTATAGCTGACACTTATTGAGATCTAAAAACGTCAGTTGTGGTTTTTTTCCCAACATAACCTAATAAGAGTTGCTATAATGACCCTTTCCTTTGTACACTCTCTTTATTTTATATTGTTCTGACTTTTTAGGTCTAGTGTCCACAGGAAAGGATAAGTGTTCCCATTCATAAATACATTTCCTTCTTATCCCAAACTCTAGCAGACTTTGTTTTTGTTTTTTAATTTTTTTTAATGTTTATTTTTGAGAGAGAGAGAGAGAGAGAGAGAGACAGAGCACAAGTGGGGGAGGGGCAGAGAGAGAGGGAGACACAGAATCTGAAACAGGCTCCAGGCTCTGAGCTGTCAGTACAGAGCCCCACGTTGCTCAAACCCATGAACCATGAGATCATGACCTGAGCTGAAGTCGGATGCTTAACCAACTGAGCCACCCAGGCACCCCTGTTTTTTTTTAAGTTTATTTATTTTGAAAGAGAGCAAGTGTGAGAGGGGGAGGGACAGAGAGAGAGGGAGACAGAATCAGAAGCAGGCTCTGTACACTGTCAGCATGGAGCCTGATGTGGGGCTCGAACTCACAAACTACAAGATCATGCATGACCTGAGCTGAAATCAAAATCTACCTCTTAACCAACTGAGCCACTTCAGGCGCCCCTAGCATACTTTGTATGTGACAGAAATATCATGGTATAAGAAAAGGAGAAAAATCATGGTATAAGGAGAGGGAGGAAAAATAAAAAAATAAAAAAAATAAAAAAAAAAATAAAAAAAAAAAAGAAGAGGGAGAAGAACTTGCCAGAAAAAGAGACTAAGTGTATCTCAGGTCTTTGGGAGACTTGGCACCCTTGGATATAAAAGCACGATGGCCAAAACTCTCCCCAGAGCAAACAGCCCCTATCAACACTAGAATGGGCTCCAGCTTCCACCTTCAGTCGGTGGTTTTGATACTCAGTTCTGTTCCAGATCAGATGGGTAGGTTATAAATCCAGATTTCCAGGCCCTACCTTGAAATTCTCCATCAGTATGTCTAGGATGCAGGCTCTGGAGTCTTTATTTTCTAAGCATTCCCCAAGTGATGCTGATGAGATGCCATGATGGGAAGTCACTGGCAGTTTTGCAGGACTGTGAGGGTACCAGAGAAATCCAGACTCTGCCAGTGTTCTGGTCAGAAGGCTACTGGTGAATACTGGCCTCTCTGGGCCCAATAAGACCCTGGGTACAGCACTGGATATCTCTGGGATTTCAAGGAACACTTAGCCCCCAATAGTCCTTCTTGGAGGGGGTGGCAATGGCATAAGTGACTGTATATGTTCTCATTTGTACCTCCTCAGCCTTTCTCTGGCAAGCTTATCAGGTGATTTGAGTTTTCCTCCACCAGTGAGAAGCAGCAAGTTGAGCAAACCAGAAGCCAAGGTGTCTTCTGCTGTAGTCTGTGTAGAGGTTAACAACCTACCTGTTGGCTCACTGCTTACTCAGGGGGGCTTCTGTGTCTTTCCATGTTCCTTGGACCACTACCATTGAAGTCTCCTAGGAATTCGACCTGACCTCAATGAGCAAAGGAAAATAACAATGCATAGGAAGGGATCCAGCCACCAGAGAGAAATAGAGCTGCTAAAGGAGACAGAAGAAAATTTGCAAATCAGCATCATCTAAGGATTATATCAGGAAAAGGGGACAAAAAATGTGATTTTTCTTTTAAAAAAAATCAGTAGAGGGGGCGCTGGGTGACTCAGTCAGTTAAGGGTCCGACTTTGGCTCAGGTCATGATCTTGCAGTTTATGGGTTCAAGCCCCATGTCGGGCTCTGTACTGACAGCTCACAGCCTGGAGCCTGCTACATATTCTGTGTCTCCTTCTCTCTCTGCCCCTCCCCTGCTTGTGCTCTGTGTCTCTTTTAAAAATAAATGTTAAAAATTATTAAAAAATTAAAAAAAAACAGTGGCTAAACTGAAGAAGATAGATTTTGTTTAGGTCCAAAGTAGTGAGTCAGAAGATCAAGTGAAAGAAATATATTGAAACACAAAGAAAAACATAAATATTTGGAAATCTAGGGATCTGGAAAGAAATCTAGGAATCTGGGAAGAAAAGACAAAATACATGGAGGATAGATCCAGGAGGAAAATGAGCAAACACCACGAATTGCAGGAGGGGAAAAAGTAACTTACTGAAGAGAGGGAAATAATTAACCAAAATATGCCATTTCCCTAAAGTGAAGAAAGACTGAAGTCTGAAGAACAATGAAAAATACCCCACATCCAGGCACATTCTGATACAATTCCTGAAATCTAAGGTAGAAAGAAAGAAAATCTACAAGTTGCTAAACAGAAATAATGAGAAACTTAAAAAGGAAAAGGAATCAGGCTGGTATTTGATTTCTCAATGCAATCTTGAAAGCAAAAGGTAACATCTGTGCACATGTGAGAAGTACTGGAGCCCTAGATTCCAATGCCCAGCAAACACAGGCTTCACCTGCCAGTGTGAAGGAAAAATATTTGTGGCTAGGTAAGGATTCAGAGCTCGTCACCAAACGAGCAAGCTTGGACAGAGATTTTAAGCGAATGGAAGATGAAGAGGACAGGGAAAAAGTGGGGGGCGAGGAAACTTACAATATAGAGGGCTAAGTAAATCTAAATGGAAATAGCAAGAGATAGACTGGAATTATCTAATATGAGTGTCAAATAAAGACTACTGAAATAAGAGAGATATTGACTGCCAGGGGGAGCCTCATAATCATCTAGAAGAAAAAGTATTAGACTTTGGCAGCAAGACTGAGGGTTGGGGGGTAGACATGAGGTGAGTGAGCACATGAGAGGAGAAAAGAAGGGAAGGAAAACACTCCATGATCTCAGCTCGTTAGAGGTGGAAGTAGAAATGTTCTTCTAAAGGTGCAACAGAAAGTGGGGAAATGGTTGACTCATTGCCTCCATATAACAGCAGGGTGCTCTGTGGGAAGAATTCTCACCCGTGGAGGTAGAAGAGCAGCTGGGGAAGCTGGAGAAGCACCAAAGACTTTGTCAGGGACCTGCTTCACTGATCCTGAAATAGTACCTGATGTTCCCTCAGCTGCACTCTGTTCTGACAACTTGGCTCCCATTTCTAACCTTGTCCCCGCTCTGGGAACTAACCTGCTCTGACCTTGTGGAGTGCTCCAATTCTTAATCATTTACTTTGGGGCCTGAGCTCCTGGAAACCCGGGTTCCAGCCCTTCACCGACGTAAGTCACCACACTTCACTGCTACATGGGCTGAGGGCAGCACTAAGGAGTTTAGGCAGCTCATAGGAAGTTTGCTAAGGAGGGTCTGGGTGGAGCACCAGATGGCTCTGGATCTCAGAGCTCTGGAAAGAAAGAATGGAGGTTGACTCTGGAGGTGTTCTAGCATAGTATTCTAAATAGCTTCTTGGACCAGTTTAAATCCTTTGAGAGTGCTGGAACTATTCTACTCACCTTTCTTCTTTCCTGTCTCACCCAGACTCTTTCTAATTCTGAACTCCATTTTGAATCGTTGGGCTTTTGTGTAATTTGCAGCCTGTCTTTCATTGGATTGCCTGTAGTATTCAGGGACTTCAGGAAAGCATTTGAGAGACCTTTGTCTTATCCTCAGCTCAACTCATTAGAAACAGAGGAGAATAGGTCTGGGCCCTGTGGGTATCACTTGGAAAGTCCAAAAATGATTGAAGGCTAACACCTTCTAAGCTAATGCCAGAGAGGTTGAATAACTTGGCCATGGTTAGAACACCTGTTAGTGTCAGAGCCAGGATCAGAATCTCATGATTCCTGGTCCAGGGCTTTCTCTAACAAACCCTGCTGCCCCTTCCAAGTCCCCCTTCCAGTTTGAGGCAGAATTTACCAACATTCAGGTAATGCATTCAGATGATGCATTTTAACATAATGATCATATTTATACTTCTGTACCAAGAAAATTCTAGCACATGGAAGCATTTTTTAATAAATCTAACAAATGATAAATGATATAATTTATTCAAGAGACAACGTTCTTAAAAATTGTAATTACCACTGAGAGGAAATAGTTTTCCTTTCTGATGATTTGATTAAATGGAAATTTTAGATTGAGTGCATTTTATGGACTCATATAGTAGAACTGTCTGCTAAACAATCTAAGAAAGAGAGTGGATTTCTATTCTGAAAATGAATCAAGTCATATTTCTCATCATTCCAGTTACTTTTATAAAGATAACACCAGGTAAATAAAGCCCTTTTTCTGTCTTACCTATTCATGTCTTATTAAATACTGAGTTCAGCAGTGTCCTCTTCCTTGTCACAACAGTATACGCGTAATTCTTGGAAGAGTCATGAACCACAGGGTGCAAGAAAAAAGCTTCTTGCTCTTGCCTAGTGTTGCTGGATATAAACTATGGGCATGAGACAGTAGTTATTTTATTATTCCTCTTAAAGGTCACAAAGGATAAATGATTACAATAACATTTCACCCACTGATTCTAGGTTTTTACTAGTAAACCCTGATATTGATTTTAAAGGCTGCAAATCTCTTATTCAAATATTTCTGATCGGGCCATAAATCCTCTAAATTCAAATCTTTTTCTGAATGAAAGATCTATGAAAAGAGATAATGGATTTCATGGGCTGTCAAAGCACAAAACGTTGCATTTCATAGTTTGTCATTGAGAATATGATATAAAACGCCTGAAGGTAGATTATTTATATTGATAAAATTATTCTTTGACATTGGAAACTGTTTTCTGGGGAGTAAAATAAAATGTCGAAATAGCTTTTTTTCTTTTTTGCCAGAACTAAAAATGTTCTGCCTTTGAATTAGGCAGTAAAAAATAATGTGAATAAATGTCAAAAGCTATTTTCTTTGAGTCAAATGCAGAAGTATACTATTGCAAATATAGGCCAGAGTGGACTACCTTCCCATTAGACACAATATATTTTAGCAACCATCTAAGATGATTTTTACTGGATATATAGGAGTTCACTTTTAACTGCCCTTTGTTTTGTCTTGCTTGTTTGTTTTTGGTTGTTATTTCATTTTATTTTTTTTACACTTCATTCCCAGAGGTCACCAAACATTAGAGTCATAGTTCAGACAAATTTAGTACGTCAGAATTATTCTTTGCTTTCTGGGTGATGATTGTGGGATTTGAGAAGCCAGTTAGCTTTGTTATTTTCTGTGGCTACAGACAGTGGTCCTTACCCCAGCCATCTATCTTATCGATAAATGTGTCGTAAAGGGGCTCATTACAGGAATGTGGCCAGGTAAAGCAAATCCAATTCTTATATCTCCCCAAAGAATTAAGAGTTGATGTGTCACAGAGATGGGTCTGGAAAGTCATCTTTCCATTATAAAGACATCAAAGGATGCTCACTAGACAAAATAAAAACTGGCATATGTGTATGTACGTCTATGTATCTAAATATAAATATATACATGTCCACTCATCTGCTATTTTAAGCCTCATAAATCATTTTGCAAATAAGGACTGCAGTTATAGGATACCAACTTTTAAAAGTTGAAAAATGCTACAAAAATATTTATATTTTGAGACTGAAGTCTCAATATAGTGAAATTGTTCACATATAAAGTTATAAACGTGTAGCATTTTCTGTATTGTCATTTCCCTTAACTAATGGAACAAGGTATACCATACATTTAAGAGAACGGCTTACTACAAAAAATTTATAGACAGTAGTTTCATCCTAGCTTCAGTGCTGACTTGAGCAAGTGATTTTATGTCTCTGAGCTGCAGCTCCCCATCAGGTCAAGGAGGCCCAAATCACTAATCTCAAAGAGTTATTCTGATGATTAAATTAAGATAACACATGTAAGGTGCCTGGTACATAGTAGGTCCTCAATAGATGATAGCTAGAATAATAGTAGTAATAATAATAATAATAATTGTCATTACTATTATTTTCATTACGCCTAATTTGAATAAATTCTACGGCTCTTGGCCATTTGGCATGGACTATGGTCACTATTTTACTGTGACTTAGAAACTGCTGATGGTTACATATTCCCGACTACAAATGGAAAAATGATGAGGTAGCTGGGAAAAGGAATAGGTCAGATAATTCAAAGAATGTCCTGGGCAGAAGGTAAGATACAGGCTTAGAGAGCTCCCTTCTCCGATCCTGAAAACTGGAGTTTAGGTTTCATTTACAACAGTACATATAATCTCAGCCGCACATAAGAAACCTTGCCACCTCTGCCCAGTAAAACACAAATCACTGACTCCCCATTTTTATTTTAGGCAGTTAGATAGTTAGTACATCGTTAATTCCTGCACATTCTCAAGCTCAATATCATTGTCAGTTCCATTTTATTTCCACCTCCTTTCTGAGATCCCTGGTTGGAGGTAAAGACCTGCTCTCTGAGTGTCTTTGGGTATTCTAAGGCAATATGAATCTTTAGGAGCGCCCCTTCTTTGAGGCAATTTACAACTCAAAACAGCAACACATTTTCTTTTCAGGGTGGAAATACTGACAATAAAAATGGAGCAGCTTTGAAATATACATTACTGTAATTAAAGTAACTTGATCTTCGGAAATTTCTGAGAGAAGTCTTTATGGCAACTATTATTTAATGATGAGGATGATAATTAAAGGCTCAATCTCAGAATACTATCAATGCCAGGATCTGGATGTCCTGCAGCATTTCAGATCACAGAACGTGGCCGCTGGCAGATGCCTCTGCTTGTCCTTTTTTTTGTCTGTGCCTTTCCTTTGAGGACAGCATGTGCTCAGAATGGTGTTCCCTGTTGCAGAAGCCATTCACAGATGGGCTTTGAAAAAGGTGTGGTCAAAAGTGGCTGGGCAAAGTTGACACTCTACCATACGAGGCACAATGCCCATAAAGGCATAGGGTCTCAGAAATGGTGCGGTAAAGTCAGCTTTTTAGCATTATTTAATCGAGTAGTTACCAGAACACTTTGTGTGGGTGTGTGGAACATTATTAACATTTTGTGGAAAGGTGTTCTAATGAGACACCAGTTTGGAAAACATTATTTACAGGTATGGTTTTCATTCCTAGCTCCATAATAGAATCACCTGGGAGCTTAAAAAAAAAAAAAAAAATACACACACACACACACACACACACACCCCAATGCCAGCCCTTTGCCTGCTTCTTTTCAACCAGTCTGGGGGTGATACTCAGATATTGGTATTGTTTTTAAAGGCTCTCTTTCCTGGGTACGCCTAATGTCCAGCCAGGGCTAAGAATCTCTGATATAGGCCTACCACTTATGTCCCCTGGTTGTCCCCTTTCTAGTGCACAGAACCACAGTGAGTATGAGAAAAAAAAAAAAAATCCCTCCAAAGCTCTAATGTGTGAGAGAAAGAAGTTTTCTCTGGGGTCAGATCTGGATCACTAATTGACTTTGAAGTTTTAGCTGATATGTTGATTTGCTGGTTTCACTGGCCCACTCCCTATCACACTTGCTTCTCCTTGGTAGTTGCCATTTTCAGTGGGAAGGAACAAGCTGCCTGTTTTATCCAGAACTTTCTCTGAAAACCTGTATCTGCTAATATCATGACTTCAGGTTAAGTGAGGAATTGCTCTTCCTCACCAAAAATGGTGAGAACCTCTGTTGTAGGTAAACCTTTTAAGACTTCTCTATGACTTACAGTAGCCTGTCTCCCACTTGAGCTAGTAAGTGATAGAAACCCCCAAAATGTCCACCATTAGTGCAGTATACTTGGGAAATGAAAGCCAGTGCAATAGCCTGGTGCCTGGAGCCTTGGAAAGCCTTGTCTAACATAAATTTCTAGCTCAAATTTTCACCTTGTCTCTGAGCTTTTCTAAAGTCTTACTGGAATAGAAAAGAATTCTATTCTTACCAGAATAGAAATGGTTAAATAAGGAGCCAACATTTGCTGATTAAAAAGTCCACAGAGAAAAACTGGATAATTTTATGGACTCCTTTTATAATCCGCTACACAAATGTGATTCTTCAACCTTTTTGTTTAAGGGTATAAGAGAACGAGAGAAGAGATTTAATATTTATCAAGCTCTGCGATGTGCTAGGATAAATACAGTTCTCTCCATATTGTCATCTCATTTCATCTTCACACTACTGCTTAGGATGGTTCCTGTTAGCCCACTTTTCTGACTGTGGAAAGGGGGGTTTGACGGGTTTAACTCCTTTGTGGGCACTGCCCACAGTCCCATGAGCTGTGCCTTGAACCCAGGTCTCGTGATGGTGTTGGTGATGGTGACGGTGACAGCAAAAGTGGCCCAGACCAACATTTCCCCACCTCCGCAGAGCCCCCCCCCCCCCCAAGAAATAGGCTGGGACTCCAATCTGAACTGGATGAGCTGTTTAGCACTCAGAAACTTCCAGGTTTTTCATTCATCCTGCATCTTGACTCTCAATTTATTGTGTGTCATCTCAAAACTGGTATTTTAATCTCATAAGTCTTTTTCCTTCAGTGTTCTACCCTGCACTTTGAAACAGGAGAAGCAGCTATGCGGTACAGAGGGACAGCATGTCCTGTTCATGGGTTCATATTTCAATACTTAAAAAACACACAGGTGTGTAGGCAGGCTTGCATAATGGTAAGAACATGAACCTTGTATTAGACTCAGGTTCAAATCTTACTCTTGTGATCTACTAACTCTGTGACATTAGGAGGGTCACATTACCTCTTATCCCTCAGTCCTTCCTCTATAAAATGAGGTAATGATAAAATCTATCTCATAAACTCATTACAGAACACGATTACAACTCAGGTCTCCTAGTTTAGTTTCCATTAGATGCATAAATCCAAACATTTAAAAGATAGAAATGTTTCACAACATTCCAAGGCAAGAGATATTTTTGACCACCTACCATATACCAGGCATTGTGTTAGGCACTGAAGATATAGCAGTTTTCAAGTAGCTTAGAGTCTAGCTAAGGCAAATTTGCCTGCATCATTTTTTATACCCATTAGAGATACACAGAGATGATATTCACATACTAGTTTATTAATAGGAGTCTACAGAATTAACATGCATGTAATAGTATTGGATCTACAGTTAATATGTTGCCCACTGTTAATTATAATTACCATTAATTATGGTTAATTTCCAACCGGACTTAACTCTTGGCAAAGCGGACAGACAGCACCTTCCTTCCATTTTGCTGCTTTAAGCAGGCAAGAGCAGCAGCTCAGTGAATCGGCAGGGAAGTCTACACTGAATGCTCTTCGAGTAAACGGCCTCTTCTGCATTAGACCAGTGACAGGATAAGTATGTGCTCCTGGCATCGAATCCTTGAGTTTAACTGTTTGTAATTATTGAGAGTGTATGCCCTCCCATCATACAGCTTAAAGTGACAAGAGGCTGGGTTCTCAGCAAGGACTGGGCACCACCAGTTTAAGTATTTTTTTTCCCCTTGTCCGGCTTACAGAGCATTCCCCAATTGCTTTGATTTCACATACGCACCCAGTCAATATTAATTTTCTGCTCTATAGTAACAGCAAAAGAGTAAAATCAGAACGAGGAAACCCTGTTTTCCTCTATAGATAGATTGCATGGGAACAGTCAAAGGAGAAGTCAGAGGACATGGTGAGATAGCCTGTTATTCAAAACCTGGGCTACCTTGACTTATTCCTGGGTTTTCTTGGAGAGTGGGGCAGGGATCAGCCTGAAGAATTTAGGTAGAACTTCTTTTTAAAATTTTATTAAATGTTTATTTATTTACTTTTGAGAAACAGAGAGAGTGAGCACGTGTGGGGGAGTGGCAGAGAGAGAGAGAGAGAGAGAGAGAGAGAGAGAGAGAATCCCAAGCAGGCTCCACACTGTCAGCCCAGAGTTCTATGTGAGGCTCGAACTCACAAACCATGAGATCACTACCTGAGCCGGAACCAAGAGTCAGACGCTCAACCAACTGAGCCACCCAGGTGTTCCTTAGGTAGAACTTTTTAAGCGCAAGATAATTCACAAGATCAGATATTGATAAAGTAGCTCGTGGGATTGATTTGCATTTAGAATATGCACTATACATGGCATCCTCCCTCCAATAGAGGAAAGCTTAATTGTTTCCAGAAAAAAAGCTCTAATTTATTTCTCACTGGGACTCCAAATTCAGCAGCACTTCCTTTGATCAGGCAGATGAAACTGGGAGCCAAGATTGATCTTTTATGCATCCTATGACACTGCAGATGAAAGCTACCTGCCCTGTTACAGCGCTATTCTTTAACATTTTATTTTTTTATTTTGGGGGGGATGAAATATCATGCTTTACACAATACTTATAAATATCACATTGGCCACTGAGAGGCTCCTGTGTTCAAACATCTAGCCTCCCCTCCCCACTGGTTCCTACCCCTCTTCCAGTGTCCCATCTTGATCTTCACAGCTGAAGTCTATCCGGATTGTCCTCCTTTCTAGCTGACAGCAAGAGAGCCAATGAAAAATACCTTTTCCTGTTGCTGGGTGACTATGAACATTTTGAAAATATGTCCCATAAATGCAGCAACTTACAAGCTTGCCATTGGCTGGCTGGGGACCCTGTGCAATGCTGACGCATGAGGCGGGCAAAAGAATGACAGGTGGGAAGGGCTATGCAAATATATTACCAGCCTGATGTTCCACTGGAGAAGAAAACTATTTCAAGGCTGAGTGACAACTATAACAAACCCTGTTAGAAGAAAAATAAATCTCCCTGCGTCTACATTTAGGCATCTGAAGAACAGTTATGGGAATATGGCAGAAAAAAAGAAAAAAAACTCAAGGTTGTCTTACCCTCACATATCCGTTTCATGGTCTGATTAGCAGTTCTACCTGTCCTAGAAATATATGTGTATTTCTACATACCTTTTGCAGTTATGTATTGACGCATTTTAGAGTCCAAACTTGTTTATCCAGGGAAATAATTTTAAACAATGTCAAGGAAGCCTTTAAAATTTTTCTTTGTCTCCTTGTCTCTAGTGTCCTCTCCTTCACCTTCCTCCCCTGACCTCCAAGTCCCAACATCCAGCAGCCGCAGGATGTGGTCAGTGTCAGCGCAGTACTGACTGCATTTTATCTCACTCTGTCCACTTAAAATATTTGCATCCTGGTGGGAGGATAAGAAAAGTCTTGTCTAAACAGCTTTGGGATTCTCTTGGCAGCCAGAGAAAGCTGTTTGGATACAAGTAACTGCTTTTGCTAACACCAGGGTTAACTGTTCATACACAAATCTGCCAGAGAGCCTCTAGGAAAGAATGCCCTTCTCCTAACTGAATTCTAATGAGGCCAGGAAGTAGATTAGGACTTGAGCTTTTACTGTGAGTTTCAAACATCAGAGCTAGGGATGTTTGGCCTCTCGATCTTCTCGATTCTCCAGTAAATCCTATCTAGTTCATGAAGAAATGGCCACTTGAGAAGGAATCTGTGGGTTATTGGTTGATCTAGTTGAAAGGGGCTTTCCTGGTTCTACATTAGCACCTCCAGGGCAGAAAAACGATAGAAAGATGTGACTGTCATGTGATCAGGTGAGATAATTGTTAATGAGGAGTTCCTGGGCCAATTTATATTTATTTGCCTTACAAAATTTAGGTGAGTTTGAGAGCCAAATCAGGGTGACCATCAGTGGGGATTAGCTGTGGAAATAGAAATGCCTTAAGGATATAATAATACATTCTTTTCAATAATGCGATCCAGACAAAGTCACTTAGGAAACCACTATGGCAGATAGGTCAGATAGACACTGGTGTCACTTACTGTCTACATTAACAAATTATGAAAGGGGAGTTGTGAGCATCTCACCTGTGCTCCAGGAATTGTGTGCTTTCCACAAGAGAGGCCACAATAGGTTGGATAGGGAACAAAAGTCACATCTTAAAGTTCTGTGCATGTATACCTCATCTGTGAAGGACAGCTATAAGACTATCTACCTATATCCCTCTCCTTTCAAGGAGACCATGCATTCTACTCCAGCCAGGCTGTTTCCACTCTGGACCTGACATATTGTTCTAGGACTATGCCCCTGTCACAGTTGGTTGTCACAGTTGGTTGGTCCAGGGATCAGCACTTGACCCAAATTGGACCCACTGGCAAACTTCCCTGAGATTCTCCAAACTGCAACTTGGAAATAGTTCTTTCTGGAAGGGATTGCCAAAAGATGAGAAACTTAGGCCTTGACACAGGCCACGTTTATGCCCTTTGTAAGGAAAGCCAGACTGCACTGAGCATACCCAGGGGCTCCATGCTGCATGCATGTATACGGCTCTGCACATTTGGCTCAAGGGGCCCCCGGGTGCTTGTTGCTGCCAGCTCCAGGAGTGGTCAGGGGAATCTGCCTGCAGTGGTTGGCTTTGCAGGAGTGCAATCGGTGGGGCAGGTTGTCCTGCATTCTGGGACCTGGCAACCACTCAGCCCTGACTTCTCATGAGTGAATCATGATGCAGTGGGAGCAAGAGCTCACATGGAGAGAGACGCCTGGTCACAGCCTAGTGCAGACAGGGACATTCCTAACAACAGCATACTTGGACCTTTGGTTTTTTAAGGGGGTTATCAAAATAATCAGCCTTTGCTCTCACACATAACTCTTCAGAGAACCAGAGGAACGCTGTTTTCAAAGGGATCACTGATGGTTTGAAAGATATTCTAAGCAGAAAAATAAGTTTCTCTGTGGTTTTAAAGGGAGGGTGAGTTCTATGATTTTTCGTATTAGAGCAAAGTAGTCATAGGGAGCCTCTCTCCCTCTTGTCTTTCTTGTCTAAATTCTAGGGCTTTCCTGCTGGTGGTGAGGGGGAGAGTGCAAAGTGTCCTTCTTTAAAATCCAGCTTAACATTTCATGTTTGACAAATTTAAGCCAGTGGTGAGGATGGCCACCTGTTCCTGCAGAAACCACCACAAAACTTGATTTTCACAGAACTCCCTTCTGTCTCTGGAAAGGCCCAAGATTAATTATAATGTATGTTAGGAAAGTGAACCTAGTATACAGAAGAATGGGATCATTCAGCACGAGAACTGTTTGGGATTTACCCTTTGAGGGGAAAGATCACTTTTAGATCCTACAACCTGTCCCTTGATGTTGATATTCCAGAATGCTGAAGTCTGAGAATACACATCTGCTTAAGCAGTAGTCCTGGATTGTCTCACCACTATGTAACCTTGAACACACACACACACACACACACCCTTAGTAAAGTCTGTTGAAATCTGAACTCGTCTGTTAAGAACCTAAGCCTTAGAATTCAGAAGGGCTCATAATCAGACCAAACCAGGACCAAACCAGGACCAGAAGAATGTAAAGCAGGAAGGATTCCATGTCTGTTATCACAGAAAGGGGATATCACAAATTCAGCATGCTTATCCCTACCTCGATTTCTTAATTTGTAATACAGGGAAGGCACTGAAAACACACCTGGCACCTGGTAAAATGTTCATTAAATGTTTGTTATTTTCCAGGTGACCGTCACACCGAGTGAACTGAGCACATACTGGGTGAGAGAGTCCCAAAAAAGGACCTCAGCATCAGGAAGTGAGGTCTCCAAACTGGCAGTATGCAATGTCCCTCAGCTGCCTGGTTCATAAACGGGATAAAGTCACTGATGCCTCCTTTAAAGGCTTCTGTTAACATCCAATGAAATAAGAGCTGTGAAAGCACACTGAATCAGAAGGAACGCTGTGGCTATAAAACACTACTCTTAGCGAGTAGCAATATTTAAAAGTATATAATGATTGGTATCATGTTATCCTACAGTAAGCCCAGAAAATGTATTTGAAAGTCCATCCACCTGTAGATGGTTAACAGTGGAATAGCCTTTAAGCCTTTTATCCCTGGATAGGTTGAAAAAAGCCTACCCTTTTTAAAGTCTCACCAGCCCTTCTTACAATCTCCTCTTTCATGGGTGTGTGGATTTGATTACAATGAGACTAAAGGAAGTACCTGTAGGCCCTGCTCTGGGCCAGCTTCTAGGGCCAGCTATGAGGCCATTCTACACAGCCCCCAACCTGGGGGTAGGAGATAAAATCTATTTTGAGCTTGGAACCCTTCTACAATGTGGTCTTGTAGAAAGGACTGTAGAATTTTCTTTTATGGTGTGACTATAACAGATTTTCAATTTTTATTAAAATTCTTACTTCTTTACGTCCTAATTTCTTTCAGTCCCAATCATATATTTGAGGCCCTGGATAGAAACATCAGCCTGTATTGGCTGACAGCCTTAGAATAGTCTCTGTGGCTATTCTTGTTCATAATGCTGAGTTTAATTTCTCAGGTTTATGTATATTGGCATCAAATCCAAAGATAGCAAAATCCTGCACAGATACTGTGTCATTGACTATGGACGTTCTAGTGCCTGGGTAAGGTGTTGTTTTTGCAAACTCCATGAATTGCTTCTAGGGTAACAAAAGGAACCCCAAACAGAGTTACTATTCCTCCGGCACCCATCACCAGCCTTCCTGCTGAAGGGGAGAGTGCTGAATGGCTCCACCAGCTCTAGCAATGACAGGAATGCATTCAAAGGCACAGGGCACAGCCACACAGATGGCTGGGTTCAAGTCCTGTTTATACACATACCGCAGTACACGCAGCAATAAAAATAATTAATGGCGCATCCGACCTCTGGATACCCACCACACCACGTCGTCATCAGCTCCCAGCGCCTCCACAGCAGCTCCCCTGTACCCGCTGGCTGGTTCCTTGGGATCCAGCCAGCAAGAGGGCTTTGCTCAGGCTTTGTTGATAAGGCTGAACCAGAGGGGAGATTTCCGCAGTCCTTGCACCTCGTGCCTCGGCAAATGAATAAGCTGCCTGTGTCATTAACATATTCTAGGTCATGTGCGCACACAAACATTATTATATCTTGAAATTACTTTTAAATTACTGTCTTTTGGGTTCTAACCATTTTTCCTAGAACTGTGGCTCAGTAAATCCTTACGTGGAGCAAGGATGGCACCCAGTGGCCAAAACGTTTCATCTCAGATCTTGTTTTCTCACAGATTTTCCATTGCTTGTCTCTTTGGATATAACGAACTGCCATAAGATCTTTTTTCCAAAGCCAGAGTTGAAACTCTACATCACTTGACTATCCCTTTAAGCTAAAGCACATGCAAGCACACACACACACACACACACACACACACACCATACATATTCACATATACAAACTGAGGCAATATACAGAGGTTAATTCAGAATCATAACTTTCAAAAATCCTTAAAAAGACCTTAGAGTCTTATGTTAAAGTCGTCATATTTCAGATATGCAGATTACTGCCCATGATGTCCCTAATAGCATGTATCGCTATAGGAAATATTATACAAATATAAACCCAATCTCACATTCTTCACTTCATATCTTTCCCAAAATAGTCTCTAGTTCATGAGTTCTTATGCCTTAAACATAAGACTTTATCTCCTGACAAGTGCTTTATCCTTAAACGGATGTTCACAATCTCACATCCTTGTTATCTGTATTACAAGGTACTTGGCAGGCCTGGAGAATACAGGATAATAAAGTGGGACTGCTCTCTTTCCTTTGAGCTTTCCAGATGTCGAGAGATTTCTATATAGCTAGATAGCCAATCAGACTATAAGGAAGACAAGCAAGATGTCAGAATAATGGATCATATACCTACTTGCTAAGAATGATGCAATATCTCCATAATGTTTGCTGTTTCCAATTTCCTTAGGTTTCTAAGCAGTCTGAAACCCCAGGGCGAGAAGTCACATGGATAGCACAACCATAATACAAAAATAAGTTTCTAATAAAATAGCATTATGTATCAATTGCCCAAAGAGTACCACAAAAAGCCTCTTTTTAAATGTCTATGTTAAAGTTCAGCCTCAAATTCCGTTTTTCTCAGACATCAACACCATTCAGGCTTATTTGGCCCCACAAACTGTCAAAATGCCAGTTTCCAAGAATAACAGTTACGTCAAAAGAAATGACTTCAGGATAAAATTCCATGCTATTGCTTACATTTTCCTCTTCAGTACTTGAAATGAAGCATTGTCTTCAAGGTCAAAACAAAACACTAGAGAGAAAAAAATCAAAGCCAAATACAAGCATTTTTCTTGCTGGTTCTTTGGTTCTTGGTCACCTTGTATGTAAATTGGAGCTATAATGACCCTGCCCTCAACAAGAGGTTGTGAGGCTCCAGTGAGATAACCGGTAGGAAAACGTTTTTTATGCCCTGCTAAGTAGTATCATTTAAGGCATTGTAATTATTTAAATATTTATAGGTAGCCTTAGTGTATAGTTTCTATACTGATGAGATTCAGATCCTTGTTCTACCTAAAATAATCACTTATCTTTCTCATGAGTATTACTGTAAAATGTTACCTTCAAATATAATGTAGCCATGGTGGGTTTCGGAAATCACTTATTATATGTAATTACATCAAACTGAGACAAGTCTTCCACCAAATACTCCAATTTTTTAAATAGAGCTTAAATTTAAAAGCTTTGGGTATTCAGAAATTATAAGAGCCCCAAGATATTTTGTCAACTTTATGTTGCTTTATGTTTTATTTTCCCCTTCCCTCCTGGAGATAAATTTTATAGGCTCATAAAATTATAGCATGTTATAGCTGAAAATGGCTTTGTTGTGAAGATGAGGAAACCGGAGGTCTAGGAATTTTATTACTTTTTTCTTTTTTTCCTTTTTTTTAGAAATTTTAAATGAACTGAGAAGTCTGGTGGCTGTTTTGTCTACTTCCATGTTTGCTCTCTCTTGTCTTACTGTGTCTGTGGCCTTCCAAAGGCTGCTTAAAAACAGACAGCTCTGGCAACAAAGACGTTGTCTCCTAACTTGGCATTTCATATTGTGCCCTGAGATCAGTAGAATCATGATTTATGCACATTTTTAAGATTTTGGATGGATCCACTGTCAACTGAGAGAAAACACGCAAAACTACCAAAGCAGCACACAATTTCAAAAATAGGTAGAAAGGACAGAAAATGGGACCATACAAATGAAAAAAATTAGAAAGACATCCTGAGATTCAAGAAAATAATGGTTTCGACAAACGTAGTCATCAGGATGGTGGTAGCAGGACACATGAGTGAAGAATCACATCTAATAGAGGCATGCCTCATTTTATCGCACTTTGGTTTATTGCAGTTCGCAGGTACTTCGGTTTTTGCAAAATGAAAGTTTGCGGCAGCCCTGTGTTGAGGGAGTCTATCAGTGCCATTCTTCCAAAAGCGTTTGCTCACATAATGTGTCTGTGTCACATTTTCCTAATTCTCAATCCACTACAAACTTTTACATTATTAAATTTGTTATGGTGATCAGTGATTATGACTTGCTCAAAGCTCAGAAGATGGTTA
Source organism: Panthera uncia (assembly GCF_023721935.1). Lineage (NCBI taxonomy): Eukaryota > Metazoa > Chordata > Mammalia > Carnivora > Felidae > Panthera > Panthera uncia. The sequence goes on along the minus strand of NW_026057584.1, from coordinate 55,163,667 downwards.
GCCACTTTTAGCAATAAAATATTTGTTAATTAAGATAGGCACATTGTTAGACATCATGCTATTGCACAGTGAATAGATATAGTAGAGTGTCAACAAAACTATTACATACACTGGGAAACCAAAAAATTCATTTGACTTGCTTTATTGTGATATTTGCTTTATTGCTGGAACCAAACCCTCAGTGTTTCTAAGGTATGACTGTATTAAAGAAATTGCTGAATCAACTAAGAATGACAAGGGGCCTTTGCCCAAACTAGGGAAGGACAGATATTGTCATTACTGAACACTCCAAAGAGAATATGCTAAACAAAGAAAATGAATCCCTTTCTTTTCATATAGTTCAGGCTTCTTAGGAAACTAGTAAACAAGAACCTAAAACAGGTGTTGAGAAAGAATTTGCGACACTCTTAATGTCATAAATCCTTACTCCAAAATTGACTCACATGTTGTAAACACCTCTGCCATCAAAACTGCAAACAGTTCAATGAATTTGGTAGACATTTCTCCAGCACCCAGGTGCAAGCGGCACTTTAGGAAATATAAGGGTTACAAAAATGACTAAGACAAGGATTCACTCCTAAAAATGCTCCTGGTTTAACCAGGTGATTGGGCAGGTGCATAAAGATTTACATTGCAAGAAAGAGACTGATATGTATAATGAAAAAATGGCAAACGAGCAGATCACTTCTGCCTGAATTACAGTGAGAACGACTTCATGGAGGGGGCACAACTGAGCAGAAGCAGATTGTCAGGCCTCTATGCAAAGATAGAAGCAGGAATGGGAGCAGAGATAGAGAAGGGCAGAGAATGGACAGAAAATATCTAACATAGCTCGTGGGAAGGGTCCGTCAGGGGGAGTATGGGAAGCCAGATGGAGTAGTGAACTGGAGGTGAGAGTTCAGAGCAGTTTTTAAAAGTATCATTATAATGAATTTGGTTATTTAGTTAAACATTTTTTATTTGAGTATAGCTGACATTCAGTGTTAGATCAGTTTCAGGTGTACAACACAGTGACTCAACTTCTCTATACGTTACGCTGTGCTCACCATGAGTGTAGCTACCATCTGTCACCCTACGCTAGAACTGTGTCATTGACTATATTCCCTGTGCTGTACCTTTTATTCCCATGACTCATTCATTCCATAACTGAAGCCTGTGTTTTCCACTCCCCTTCACTCATTTTAATGTCCAACTGAAGAATTTGAAATGATTGAATCATAGATGTTGAGCTCTTTGAGAAGGAAGACTGACACCAACAGAAGAGTACTGTTAATCTGTCCACTATGCACAGGATGAATTTGGGAATAGGTCTTAAGAACTTATTTTAAAAAGGGAGGGATGGGGCACATGGGTGGCTCAGTCAGTTAAATGTCCGACTTCGGCTCAGGTCATGATCTCAACGGTTCTTGAATTTGAACCCTGCATCGGGCTCTGTGCCAATGAGAGAGAAAAGGTGGTAGGGAGACCAGGTAGGGGGGCATGCAAACAATGGTCTGAATGAGAAAGAATGAGAGTCTGAGCTGGTGGTAACTGTGAGGATGGTGGTGGCATGGGAGACATTCTCAAGTCCTCTGTTCCATGAGGGAACAGCACACGGGATTGAGGACATATGAGGACACAAAGGTCACTGGGTAATTATGTCAAGTGTGCCCCTGGAGAGGAGGGGGAGGGAAGCTTCTATGTATACCGAAGGAAATGCAGAAGAAAACCAACCATTATGACTGCCAAACCAAACCCACATCATTGAGGTGAGGGGGCATCAATTTCCCAGTTCTGTACCTACAGTCATAGATGGCTTTAACTAGAGGAAAACCAGAGAGAGGGGAGAGTGAGATAGTCCGAGCTGCCCCAGGGTTCTAGAAACTCAGAGGGTCTGATCCCTCTGGCCTCTATAGTTGCCTTCATTGTTCAGGCATCAGTGCTCCAACAGGGCCACACTATTGCCCTCCACTCCTGTCTTCCCTGGGCCTTCATGACTCATCACTGCTCCAAACCCAAAAATGAACTGCCTTTTATTTCATTCCCTCAGGGTCAGACTCCCTGGGCCTTCATGTGTTCCACTCAAGGAGTGCAGGGGACCAGCTGTGTTAATGTGTGGAAGCAAGAAGGTGGGAGAAAGCCTTCCAGGCGCATCCTTCCTCCCAGGGAAAGTAAACATCCACTGTGACCTTTTGGAGACAGTGTCCCTATTTTGTTTCCAAATGGAAAGAAGTGATCAATAATGGTTGTTTACGCTGACCTGAAAGGAGGTCAGGGTCACCACAGGAGGGCCTGGTGGGTTCTTGAAGAGCCCTCAACTCATAGCCGCGTAGTTCAGCAGTAGAAAAGGCCAGCCTGGACTTGCAGCCCCAGTTCTCCTCACACCACTCCCCTCCCCACTACTTTCCATACTCAAGAGTGAGAAAGTGTAACCATCTTTTTTTTCTGAGCTAACATTTCATTAAGACACTACTCATAAAGAGAACCCCATATGATCACATGGACATTTGGACACAGAGCACTCCACATATTTATGGGCATGTCCCAGTGGTGCTGGCTGCATGGCTCAGTCTGCTGCCTTAGGAGCAGGAGATGCCCTTTAGGATGCTGATCCAGCTGTTTCCCCTGCAGCCAATTTCCCACTGAAGGTTCAATAACTTTCCCTGATTAAAAAAAAAAAAAATCTTGGAAATTAAACTCAGCATAGCTACTATTTAAAGTAAAAACAACCCCCTAAAGTTAAGAGGTGGGGACAGGAGAGTAGGTTAGGTGTAAGATGAGTCCCAAATTCCATTTATACTGCTGCGAGGTCATCTTTTTAAACAACCTTAGAAGTATGCCAAGGTGAACTGGAAAGTTGTTGGTTGTTGAGATTTCCAAAGGTAGCATTTCAGAAGACTGTGAGGGCTGAGGCTAGAGAAACAAGAGAAAGCTCTCCTTCCTCCCGGGCCCCCTGAGGTCCTGGATCACCCCCTGGACTCTGGAGGTGTCACTGTGGGAGCACCCGGCCCGCAGGAGAGGAGCTAGAAGGTGCTTCCTACTGACCGCGGTAGGGAACATGGGCTCCCCAAACCTCTGCCCTACCTTGCTCCTTCCTGCCTTGGCAGTTGCCTCATTACTTGGGTTTGGGTAAGTGCCGTGGTGTTGTCCTCTGTCTACCCAGGACACTTTTCCTCTGCAAGAAGCTGCTGCAAGGACTGGACTTTTCCACGGCTTTGGAAATAGAGTTGGCAGGGCAGTGGCCAGCAGATGTCCTGTCTTTGTGCAATTAGAAAAAGGTGCATCCTTTGGGAGGTCAGTTACTAAAAGGTATGCCATCACTTGACCAGCCAAGTAGGGGTGAGCCCCACCTCCTGCCTCCTCAGGGACACCCCTCGTGCAGGGACTCTTGTGCAGGACCTGTGACAAACACATCTACCGGCACGACTGCCACGGTGGTTCTGAGTGAGGAAGCTTCTTATGATAACATTTGAATATTTCATGGATCAAAGATGTCTACTCAAACTTAATTACTTAAAAAAAAAAAAGCCTAGTATATCCCATCCTATTGCCCTGCCTGTCCTCTGCCCTCCATCTCACAGAGGAGACCATAAGGTCTTATTTTTGATGTAGCTATGTAAAGGCCACAAGGAGTACCTATTCCTTGGCACTTTATTTTATTTTATTTACTTTACCAGGATGTTAATTTGTGGCCCAGGCATTAACATTGATAACTTGAAATATGCAAGAGGTAGTCCAAACCCAAACACCCAACATGAGTTATTGGTGTTTAATTACTGAGGCAGTTAAATAGTGCTGTAAACGAGTTCATCTCTGATTGCAGCCATAACCCATGCAGTTTGGAATTGAAAGAAGAGATGATAAAAGGTGGCAATATAACATGAGAACGTCCATGAGTTGATTTTAATTGGTAAACTGGCATATATAGTGATAACTGTTTGGTCTGTCCACCGCATTGGAATCTTAGGGAAGTGCATAAAATTACAGGAGCATATAATTGGTGCACTAAACTCATTTTCTTATGTTATCACAGCTGGCATCTTCAGGTTATTAAAAGCCTTTAAACCAGTCATCTTCAAAGAGATCTAATTGTCAATATGGTCTTTATCCATTATTCCTGTTAGCACCGAGCAGAAGAAATATAAACAGGCACTAAAATCTGCACAAATTTTCTGTGCACGCCTTTCTTATTTCAAGTTCAAGGAAGATCAGTAAATGTTAATGAGGACAAAAACCATTCTTTAAATCCTTCTTTCTTCATTCAATGCACAAGGCAATCAGCCCGTAAAGGATAAATTATTAATATTATAGCCTCAACCAGACTTTTAAAAAGTTAATTCATTAGTTCCAGGAAGTTCTGTGATCATTTTGTGTATAGGTGGTTCTCCAAAATCCCAAGGTATAAATAATATGTCAGAACCATAAAAATAAGCTTAGGTTCTGACATTCTTTGCTGAGCAATTATATGTTGTTTCATCTACTTATTCTGGCTAGATAATCCAGGAATTCTTCTAGAATGGTTTTCACCTTCTGAGCACCATTCACCTACCTACCACCACACACCCACGGAGGAAATTTTCCCAATTGGAGAAATAGAGTTAATAGAACAAAGCAAAACAAAAGTAAAAGCATCTTCTCCCTCTCCTATGGTATTTCACAATAGGAAAAGAAATCCCCAAGCATGGACAGGTGTGAAATAGGAAGATAAGATATGAAAAAAGGTAAGGAGCTACCAGCCCAGCATTAATGATGATTAAAGATTGACTACAGGTTTATCATATATGAAATCTGTGTTCCTTTAAACCATCCCGCCTAGGAGTACAAATGGTAGTGAATTGAAAACAATTAATGGTATGTATTATCCTCTCCAATAGGATCTCCCTCTCTTCTACTTATTTCTGAGACATCCCTGGGTATATCTTATTTGTCCTTAAAATGTGACCACTCAGCCTGAATTCATCCCTTTAGCCTTTGCTGGCCATTTTGGTAGAAGGTGCCTTGCTTCTGGTCTATCTGAGGCTTCCTTCCATTGGGCTGCTGCTTTCTGTTGCATTCTACTGGCACTCTGGAACCCTCATGCTCTTAGAGTCATTTATTGTACTGAAACTGTACTAAGGGCCATAACTTTTGTGTCTACTCATGTTTTTAGCTGAGAAGATGAATCCATAGGAGGCTGTGGTAAGGGACAGATTCAAGAGACAAACCCCATGCTGAACTTGGAACCATCCAGAGGCCTCAATTTCCACCAAGAAAAGTTCTTGACTAGGAGGCCTCCTAGTCTCTTGCGTAAACAACCACATCCCACTGGCATTCTCAGCATATCTGAATCCCAAATGCAATGTAGTTTCGGCTGTAACTGGAGTCTGACCTGTATTTGACCTCCAGATCCTTCTCAGTACTAGCTGATGACATTTCTTCCAAACCCTGACTTAATCTCTGAATCACTGATCACTAGCTTGGTCCCAGCTGCACATAATCCATCAATTCAGCAATCCTTGCACTGATGAAATCTCATAGATAACTCTGAATGCAGATTTCAAATCTCTCTCTCTCTTTTTTCTTTAATATCTCTGCTAAAAATTACGGTAGGTAGCAAAGTTTACTACATATATACGTTTTTACATATTTATTTTGAGAAAGAGTGAGAGAGAGAGCAAGAGCACCCCAAGTGGGGGAAGGGCAGAGAGAGAAGGAGAGAGAGAATCCCAACCCGGCTCAGTGCTGACAGCAAGGAGCCCAACACAGGGCTTGATCTCACGACCCATTGAGGTCATGACCTGAGCCAAAATCAAGAGTCGGGACGCTTAACCCACTAAGCCACTCAGGTGCCCCTACAGTATATTTGAATGTATGCATGGTTTAGTTGTACATAGTGGTCAAAACAAAGCATTTATTTATTGCTATTTAGTTACAATGTTAGGAAACTGCCATTGCACATATTCCAGTGTGAAATTTTAGTAAATACTTTTCAGTGTCTATGTGCAGGATTATTTTAAGCTCACTACATTTTAATCTTATTGCTGCAGTTACAAGACATCAGCTACCAATTATGATAATGTTTTGTTTACTTTATATATCAAGAAAAAAAGCCATTAGGTTAAAATTATCTACTATATCTCAATTACATTGTAATAAGATACTTACCAATATCTTTCAGGATAAAATCTGGAATAAATTAGCTAAGTTAATACTCTTGATAATTTTAAGATGAAATAACCCTTTGTTCTCAAATTTAAATACTTCATATTTTTAGTATGTTTGTGAGCTAACAATAGAAAAGCAAATTCCAGACAATAGTGTTTTCCTTACTCTAAGGAATTAAGAATTAAGGCCAAACAAAGGGCAATACCTTCAGAGAGTACAGAGCTATTGATTTTGGCCTGCTGTGATTCTGGACATGTCCCATCAAATAGCTCCTGCAGTCATATTTAGTCCCACTGTGAGCTTTGCTGTCTTTCTTCCTGCCTGTCCCTTCCTTCTTTTAGAAATGATGATAATTATAAGAGCAGTAAAAATATAAAGTATAAAACAGTAAGAACAGTAAAATATTTGTGGCAAGTTATTTCCATAAATAGGATTTCTAGGTAACTAAATTTCATTAAAGTACAAACGCTTTAAATATTTTTGATGGACATATTTATAAAATATAAAACATAAAAAATAATTATATGTAACCATGGTTTTAACATTTTCTTAGTGAATAACTGTTTTGAGTTACAGAACACTGATGCTTTTTGGATTCATTCATTCATCCATCCATTCAACAAATAATTACTGAATACTACTGTGTCCCCAGAGCTGTAGAGATAGAGCACTGAACACAACATACAAAACGTGCTGCCCTGCAGCCCCTGGGTGGCTCAGTTGGTTAAGCATTCAACTTTTGATTTTGGCTTGCTTTGTCATGATCTCATGGGTTCATGGGATGGAGCTCTGCATTGGGCTCTGTGCTGACAGTGCAGAGCTTGCTTGGGATTCTTTCTTTTTCCTCCCTCTCTGCCTCTCCCCTGCTTGTGCTCTCTCCCTTTCTCTCTCTCAAAATAAATAAATAAACTTAAAAAAAAAAAGTGTTGCCCTAATGGCACTCACATTCTAGCTGGTATGTAGGATGCTTCTCTCTATAACAAGAAGGCCCTGACTGCCATGGTTTGGGTTGTTTTGTCTCCTTCCTCTGCTGTCAGCTGTCACCTCCTGCTGGCAACATATCTCTTCCTGATCTGGGTTACCACTGCATGTCTTTTCCTAAGCCTCTCATCAAGCCAATAGGACCATATCCCTGGATGGAGCCCACGCAGCTTACTTTATGCCCATGCTAGATGGGCTGCTCCCTGTCCTTCTGAGCAGTTCCCTCATCCCTACTCTGAGTTTGGAGTCTTCCCTTGTTTCCTTTCTTTATCAGTGTGACTCAACTCTAATGATCTGATTCAACGATCAGGTACAAAGGTCTCTGTGCCATGCTTCCATGAATGCATGTATGTGTAAATGAAACTCCTAATTAGAAGACTAGCCATCATCAGTGTTATTACATACTAATGTGTATTGGTACAGCACAAAACACTATCTTTCTTATGGTTGTTGTGGTTAACCCAATAATTCTCTGAACCTCCACAAAAACAAAAAGGCAGACATCATAGACTTCATAAGGGTGCAAAATCAGGTTTCCCACACTCTCATATATTGACCATGGCTGGTTAGAAGTGCGGGGAAAGGAACAAGAATTCTGGGCTGCCTTTAAGGGAACGGTGGTGAGTGAGGTGAAAAAGAATATCTAGGGGCACCTGGCTGGCTCAGTTGGTGTAGCATGTGACTCTTGATCTCAGGGTTGTGAGTCTGAGCCCCACGCTGGGTGTGGAGATTACTTAAAAATAAAATCTTAAAAAAAAAAAAAAGAAAGAAAAAGAATATCTAAGACTCATTCACAGACTTATCCAATGTTGGAGCTGGAAGAAGGTCCCACTGAACAGCAGTGAACATGGTGGTTAAGAACTCCAGTTCCGGGGCTGCATTGCCTGGCTATAACCCTTACAATCATTTGATCTTGGCCTATATACTTAACATCTCCATGCCTCAACTTATTCATCTGTAAAACAGTATACTTCACAGGATTATGAGATTCAAATGAATTAATGCAGGTAAAATGCTTTGTGTTGTGCCTGGTCCATAGTAAGCATTTGACAAGTGTTAGCTATTGTTGTCCTATTTTTTTGCAGATGAAAACACACAGATTGTAAGTGAACAGAAAGTTAGAGGAAAAACCAATGCCAAAGCCAGGTGTTCTGATTCTTACACAGATTTTTTTCCCTAATATCCCACCTACTTAGCAAATGGAAATAAATAAATGATCTTGAAGGGGCTGCTCTATTATATTTAAATCCCCTTTCCCCTCTAAGACTGAAATATCCAAGCACACCTATGTCCAGTTCTATTCCTTAACACCTAATGGGCGGGAGTGATTCTACAGAGGCAAATGACAAAGGATCAGAAAGCTGCGTAACATTATGTACTGGCAAGGCACTCTTTGCTTCCTTACCTTAAACTTGTCAACTTCAGCTTTTGAACATGTTGCATGGTATGACAGCACCTGATTCAGAAGAAAAGGAAAAAAAAAAACCCTTTAATAACTAGACATGACTCTATTTTCTGAAATTCTCCTGGCTTAAAAAGAAACTCAGCTCATTATACCACCATGATAATAGTGAATTTTTTTATTGAAGAATAATTGACATACACTATCCTATTAATTTAAGGTATACATCACCATGATCTGATATTTTCATACATTACAAAATGAGCCTCATGCTAAGTTTAGTTACCATCTGTCACCATATAGTTATTACGACATTATTGACTGTATTTCCTATGCTGTACATTATATCCCCAATGACTTATTTATTTTATAACTGGAAGCTTGTGCCTCTTAATCCCCCTCACCTATTTCATCTCCACTCCACCCACACCTCCCCTCTCTGCTGACTAACAGTTTATTTCTTATATCTATGAATCTGCTTCTGTTTTGTTTTATTTGTTCTTTTTTTGTTTTTAGATTCCACTTATGAGTGAAATCATACAGTATTTGTCTTCCTCTGCCTGACTTATCTCATTTAGCATAATACCTTCTAGGTCTACCCATGTTGTTGCAAATGGCAAGAATTCATTCTTCTTTTTAATGGCTGAGTAATATTCCATTATATATATATATATATATATATATATATATATATATATATATATATCACATCTTCTTTATCCACTCATCTACTGATGGACACTTAGGTTGCTTTCATATCTTGGCTATTTTAAATAATGCTGCATAGAGGTGCCTGGCTGGATCAGTTGGTTAAGTCTAACTTGATTTCGGCTCAGGTCATGATCCCACGGTTCACAGAATTAAGCCTTGTGGTGGGTGCTGCACTAACAGCTTGGTGCTTGCTTGTGATTCTCTGTCTCCTCTCGCTCGGTCCCTGCCCAGCTAATGGGCTTTCTCCCTCTCCCTCTAAATAAATAAATAAATAAATAAATAAATAAATAAAGCTGCAATAAACATATGGGTGCACATATCTCTTTGAAATAGCATTTTCATTTTCTTCAGATAAATACACAGAGGTGGAACTGCTGGATAATATAGTAGTTTTATTTTTAATTTCTTGAGGAACTTCCATACTGTTTTCCGTAGTGGCTGTACCAATCAATATACATTCCCACCAAAGCATACGAGGGTTCCCTTTTCTCCACATCCCCACCAACACTTGTTACTTTTTGGTTTTGTTTTTGTTTTGATAATAGGCAATCTGACTGGTGTGAGGTGGTATCTCATTGTGGTCTTCATTTGCATTTCCCTGATGATGAGTAATGTCAAACATCTTTTCATGTGTCTATTGGTCATCTGTAGGTCTTCTTTAGAAAAATGTCCATTCAAGTCCTCTGGTTGGTTGTTCTTTTGATATTAAATGGTATAAGTTCTTTATATATTTTGGATATTAACCCCTTATCAGATGTATGATTTGCAAATATCTTCTTCCATTCAGTAGGTGGCCTTTTTATTTTGTCTATGGTTTCCTTTGTTGTGCAGAAGCTTTTTAGCTTGATGTAGTCCTATTTGTTTATTTTAGCTTTTGTTGCCCTTGCCTGAGGAGACTCTTCCAAAAAGAAATATCGCTAAGAGTGATGTCAAAGAGCTTCCTGCCTCTGTTTTCTTCTAGGAGTTTTATGGCTTCAGGTCTTACATTAAAATCTTTAATCCCATTTGAACTTATTTTTGCATATGGTGTAAGATAGTACTCTAATTTCACTCTTTTGCGTGTAGCTGTCCAGTTTTCCCAACATCATTTATTGAAGAGACTGTGTTTTCAACGGTGGATTTTAATGTACACGAAATTTCCCATAACTGTGACACAGACTGTTATCCATGCAATTGCAGTGGAATCTATTATAATGCTGAATGGAGCTGCAGTCCACATGAAAGACTAAGTATTTTATACCAGGATGTTTTTATAGTTATTTCATCAAAGGGACATGATGTGGCTGGCTCAAGATCACAGCTCCCAAAGGACACGAATATTTGTCCTGTGAAATGCTCTGGAACGTAAATAAATAAAAAGGCTGTGGGTGGTGTAGGTCTCTGTGTGTGTTTGTGTGAACTGTGGCAGACACTGTATATTGCTGACTCAACTTTCATTTCTGGTCTATTCTCACTTGCCTGCTTTTATTATGTAGGAAAGATTGTGCTGATATGCCCAACCATCTGCAATGTCTTTTGTAAGAGGATTATATTTCCCTGCCTTACTGACAGCCTTAGTATATGACTGGCATTAGACAATGCAGTGCGGGGGTGGGGGGGGAAGCAACAGATACCATCCTGAAGCACTCTTCAAGAGCCTTATATGGTTCTGCCATCTCCTGTTTCCTTCCACCATGGGAAGTGTGTAGCCCAAGAAGGGCTGCTCTCTCAGCCTGGACCCCAAAATGAAACAGGTACATTAGGCACAGCCACAGCCACCCCACAGCTGTTGGTGTGTCCTGTGAGTATGAAATCAAGCTTTGTGGTTTATCGCTACATTGCAACTTACCGAATCAGAGGCTTAAAAGTCAAAAGTCCAATTCACAGGCTCCCTGTATCTGGGAGAAGTCCTGTGGAGTGGACGTGTGATGCTCCTCTGGTCAGTGAAATGTAAGTGGGAGTGCTGGGGCTGCCTCTTGACCTTTTCTTTGGCCTGAGAAACAGCTATAAGGCTTGGATAGTCTGTGCAGCAGATACAGGCAGCAACATCTGTGCAGCAAAGTCTGGTGTCTATGAGGTGAAAACTATGAATGACTGCTTGTTATGGCTGGTAGAGCAGAACGGGAAAGAGAAATGAGTCTGGCCCTGGACTGCCCTGCCTCAGACTTTTTGTTACCCAAGACAAATAAACACACATTTGCTTAAGTCAGTATTGGAATGTTACAAGGTGTATCTATATATGTCTCTCTAGATCTACACACACACACACACACACAACTTGTAAGTTACATATTTTATACTACCAATCCCATGCTTAATCTATACAAACTTCAAACAAATAAATCTAGGAAGTGCTAAATCATTTCAACTACCAATCTTAGAGAACTGCATTATACATTTGGTTCTGAAAAGTAAAATAACACATTTTCTCTTGTTAAATGCAGCATTTCCCAAATCTAATTAGCCACAGAACTCCCTTTTAGATGATACTGTATATTAATCTAGTAACATTCCAACCTAATAGCCTATTGGCCAAAAACTCTGAGAAATGTTGATGAGAAACATACACCATCTGTAGCAGGGCCACAATGGAGATAGTGTCACAGGGGGCAGATCACAGCCTCTCGAGCCAGCTTCCCAGGTATGGGAGTTTGGGCAAGTGTCTTAGTCTTCTCTACACCATTTTGTAAAATGGTATAATACTAACACTAAATAGGTATCTCCTGCTTAACATCCATAAGCTATTGTTGAAAATCAGGTTCCACCTGAAAATGCCAACAGGGAGCCTGTTTTCCATTATTTTTAATTGAAAAAAATTATAATGCATTATAAAACATGCAACGACTTCCTGCAACTTAATGAAAACACAGTAAAATTAATATGTATGTATGCAACAAGAAAATGTGAGGTTACAAATGGCTTCAAGTGTTTATTTTCTGATAATAACCAAAACAGTCTTAACAAAAAGTTGCTTTATATTCAGTGGTGTCTTCTCTCCCATCATAAACACCTTGATCTGTTAAGTTTCTCAGGATCCCCATAAGAGTGAAACCATATGGTATCTGTCTTTCTCTGTATGGCTTATTTCATTTAGCATAACACTCTCCAGTTCCATCAGTGTTGTTACAAAGGGCCATATTTCATTCTTTCTCATTGCCACGTAGTACTCCATTGTGTATATAAACCACAATTTCCCATGGGGGAGGGGAAGGGAAAAAAAAAGAGGTTAGAGTGGGAGAGAGCCAAAGCATAAGAGACTGTTAAAAACTGAGAACAAACTGAGGGTTGATGGGGGGTGGGAGGGAGGGGAGGGTGGGGGATGAGTATTGAGGAGGGCACCTTTTGGGATGAGCACTGGGTGTTGTATGGAAACCAATTTGACAATAAACTTCATATATTGAAAAAATAAAAAATAAACACCTTGATCACTCACTTCTTTTCCCATAGTTTTCTCACTGCCTTTTCATCTTTGGGAGGGACTCTTTGTCAAACACTACTAAGCAAAAGCCAGAGCTAAATGTTAGAGGCTTGGTGGTGACGCATCAGGAGAAATTGCATCTCAGTAGCAGCAACAACCAAGATGCACAGCCTCATTGTTAAATTCTGCGTGGTTCTCAACGTGTCTACAAATGATTTGGACGTTCTTTAGACCAATTCTATCTAGAGTGTAAATCAAAATTTTTCCCACACCTCATTTTGTTTTTTAAAAAGTTATACAGAGTTTTGTGGACAAAGGTATATTTTCCCCCCAGTATAAACAAAGGCACAAAAATGCTGTACTGAGAAAGAAATATGTTCTATGAGGTTTGGTCATAAAAAACCAAGAGATTTTCTACTGGGGAGATTCTGTGGTGTGGGCCTGTACTTCACACAGTTCTTGGGAAGGTTAAATGGGATAAAACATGACAAAGACTTGGCACTCAAGTCATCAATTTATAGTTCTTACATTAATATTCAATTATAGTTTTGCCATATAAATATTTGGCAGAATATTGTGTCATCATATATTATCATCATTGGCTCGTAATTATTTATAGGTATTTTCAATGCCTATAGTATTGGTTTAAGGAGTAGAACCCAGTGACTAATTACTTACATATAACACCCAGTGCTCATCCAAACAAGTGCCCTCCTTAATGCCCATCACCCATTTAGCCTATCTCCCCACCCACCTCCTCTCCAGCAACCCTCAGTTTGTTCTTCATATTTAAGAGTCTCTTATGGCTTGCCTTCCTCTCTATTTTTATCTTATTTTGCCTTCCTTTCTCCTATGTTCATCGGTTAGGTTTCTTAAATTCCACATGAGTGAAATCATATGGTATTTGTCTTTCTGACTGACTTATTTCGCTTAGCATAATACATTTTAGTTCCATCCACAATGTTGCAAATGACAAAATTTCATTCTTTTTGATTGCAAAGTAGTATTCCATTGTATATGTATACCACATCTTTATCCATTCATCAGTTGATAAACATTTGGATTTTTTCCATAATTTGGCTATTGTTGATAGTGCTGCTATAAACATTGGAGAGCATGTGACCCTTCGAATCAGCATTTTTATATCGTTTGGATAAATACCTAGTAGTGCAATTGTTGAGTCGTAGGGTAGTTCTATATTTAACTTTTCGAGAAACCTCCATACTGTTTTCCAGAGTGGCTGCACCAGTTTGCATTCCCACCAACAGTGCAAAAGTGTTCTCCTTTCTCCGCATCCTTGCCAACATCTGCTGTATCCTGAGTTGTTCATTTTAGCCAATCTGACAGGTGTGAGGTGGCACCTCTTTGTTGTTTTGATTTGTATTTCTTTGACGATGAGTGATGTTGAGCATCTTTTCATGTGCCTGTTAGCTATCTGGATGTCTTCTTTGGAAAAGTGTCTATTCATGTCTTCTGCCCATTTCTTGACTGGATTACTTGTTTTTTGGGAGTTGAGTTTGATAAGTTCTTTATAGATTTTGGATACTAACCCTTTACCCAATATGTCATTTGCAAATATCTTATCCCATTCCATTAGTTGCCTTTTAGTTTGTTTGATTATTTCCTTCGTTGTGCAGAAGGCTTTTAACTTGATGAAGTCCCAATAGTTCATTTTGCTTTTGTTTCCCTTGCCTCCAGAGACATGTCTAGTAAGAAGTCACTGTGGCAGAGGTCAAAGAGGTTGCTGCCTGTTTTCTTCTGTAGGATTATAATGGTTTTCTGTCACATTTAGGTCTTTCATCCATTTTGAATTCATTTTTGTGTATAATGTAAGAAAGCAGCCCAGTTTCATTCTTCTGCATGTCACTGCCAGTTTTCCCAGCATCATTTGCTGAAGAGACTGTCTTTTTTCTATTTGATATTCTTTCCTGCTTTGTCAAATATTAGCTGGCCATACATTTGTGGGTCAATGAGGTGAGGACTTCTGAGTTTTCTATTCTGTTCCATTGATCTATATGTCTGTTTTTGTGCCAGTACCACACTTTCTTGATGATTTCAGTTTTGTAATATAGCTTGAAGTCCAGAATTGTGTTGCTTCCAGGTTTGCTTTTCTTTTTCAACATTACTTTGGCTATTCAGAGTCTTTTCTGGTTCCATACAAATTTTAGAATTATTTGTTCTAGCTCTGTGAAAAATACTGATGTTATTTTGATGGGGATTGCATTGAATGTGCAAATTGCTTTGGGTAGTGTCAATATTTTAACAATATTTGTTCTTCCAATCCATGAGCATGGAACATTTTTTCTTTGTGTCTTCTTCAATTTCTTTCATAAGCTTTCTATAGTTTTCAGCATACAGATCTTTTACTTTTTGGTTAGTTTTATTCCTAGGTATCTTATGGCTTTTGGTGTAATTGTAAATGGGATCAATTCCTTGATTTCTCTTTCTGCTGCTTCATTATTGGTGTATATAAATGCAACTGATTCCTATACATTGGTTTTATATCCTGTGACTTTGCTGAAGTCATGTATCTGTTCTAGCAGTTTTTTGGTGGAGTCTTTTGGGTTTTCTATGTTGAGTGCCATGTCGTCTGCAAAGAGTGAGCATTTGATTTCTTCCTTGCCCATTTGGATGCCTTTTATTTCTTTTTGTTCTTGGATTGCTGAGGCTAGGACTTCCAGTATTATGTTGAACAACAGTGGTAAGAGTGGACATCCCTGTCATGTTCCTGACCTTAGGGGGAAAGCTCTCAGTTTTTCCCCATTGAAGATGATATTAGCTGTGGGTCTTTCACATATGGCCTTAATGATGTTGAGGTATGTCCCTTCTACCCCTACTTTCTTGATTAAGTTTGTTTTTTGAGAGAGTGGGAGAGAGAGACAGAGAGGACAGGGGAGGGGCAGAGACAGAGGGAGAGACAGAATATGAAGCAGGCTCTGTGCTGTCATCAGAGCCTGACGTGGGGCTCCATCTCATGACCCTGAGATCATGACCTGAGCTGAAATCAAGAGTCAGACGCTTAACTGATTGAGCCACTCAGGCGTCGCCCCCCACCGTTAAAATTTATCTTTACTTAAAAAATAAAATAAAATTCCACAAAAATTCAACCTGAAATTCAAAAGCTCTGCCACTAGGCTGTGCTTAGCCAGGCTTTTACTATTTCAGGCATACTACCCACTTGACTTGTTATAATCAAATTTTCCCACATCCTTTACCATTTGTTTAAAAAAGGAGCTATTTAATTGCAACTATTTGAATCAGTGAAGCAGACAATTATTACAATTAGGACGTTTTGTCCA
Source organism: Panthera uncia (assembly GCF_023721935.1). Classification (NCBI taxonomy): domain Eukaryota; kingdom Metazoa; phylum Chordata; class Mammalia; order Carnivora; family Felidae; genus Panthera; species Panthera uncia. The sequence goes on along the minus strand of NW_026057584.1, from coordinate 55,147,754 downwards.
CTTTACACCACTTATCACAGTTGGAGTAATTAGTTTGCATCACCTACCTTCCCCACTAGACTGTAAGCACAATGAAGGATCAGATCTGGTTTTGGTCACCAATGTATATCCCATTCCTAGGAGCGTGCTTGATACTTAGTTCACACTCATTTGATGAATTAAGGAATAAAAAATAAAATGATCTTTAAAAAAAAAAAAGACTCTCTCCATTTCCCATATGCTTCATTGCTTGTATTATTAGTGGCCTTAATTGATATCTTTTCCTCAGAGAAATCATAATATGTCTTAGAGCATAAACTGAGCAATGTAGTAGGGTTGCCAGATTTAGCAAATAAAAATATAGGCTACCCGGTTAAATATGAATTTCAGGTCAACAATCAATATTTGCAAAATTGGGAACATACTTATTCTAAAAATATTATTTGTTGTTGATACAAAATTCAAATTTAACTGGGTGTCTTGTGTTTTTACCTAGAAACCTTACTTCTACTCTCTCTAAATTAAAAAGTCTAGAAACAAATATGGAAAACTCTAGGCCACATCCCAAAATATTCATGTTCCTTCCCTACCTTCACCCTACAACATCTCCCAGTGATCTTTTCCTAACAGTATTTTATCTGCAAACCTACCAAATGCCTTGAGTCTGGAATCTTTCAGCAATGCTAAATAACCTCATTAATTTATGATCTGTGACAAATCTATGGATGGATGCCACTGAAAGAAATAAAACAAAAGTAATTCCTGATTACTTTTAGCAAAGCAAGTATTAAAGAGAGAATCATTATAGTTATATATATATATCACTATATATATAATATATATGTTATATATATTATATATAATATATATGTTATATATATTATATATATGTTATATATGTTATACATAATATATGTTATATATTATATATTATATATAATAAATATGTGTTATATATGTCATGACCTAGAGGTTTTTCCTTTTTTTAAAAAAAAAATTACTATTGAAGTATAATGACATACAATGTTATATTAGTGTCAGGTGTCCAATGTATTGATTCAACAATTCTACACATTACTCAGTGCTCACCATGGTAAGTATAGTCACCATACAATCCTATTACAATTTTATTGACTATACTCCTTATATTGTATTTTCCATCTCTGTGACTTACTTTTTTTATAACTTGAAGTTTCTACCTCTTAATCCCTTTCACCTATTTTGCCCATCCCCCCCCCCCCCACTCCTTCCACTCTGACGACCACCAGTTTGTTCTCAACATTTAAGAGTGTGGGGTTTTGTTTGTTCATTTGTTTTGTTTATATTCCATATGTAAGTGAAATCATATGGTATTTGTCTCTATGTGACTTCTTTCACTTAGCATAATGCCCTCAAGGTCCATCCATGTTGTTGCAAATACAGAATTATATTTTTCTTAACTACTATTGTGAGACCCTCTTGGATAAGTGAACACTTCCTCCATGATTCCAGACTATGTTAATTTTATAAGAATTCCATAAACTGTACATTTCATACCAAGAATTTAGGTATCCATTTTTGAGTAATAATACCTTTGAGTAAACATGCTTTAATTCAATGCACTGTAATAGTTTCAAAAAAGAAGCATTTGCAAATGTTAATTATATAAATGTCTTCCCTATGAGGAATATTGTTAGGTTATGAGTTTAGCCATAATAAACACACTCATCAATTTTTTTTGACAGCTAAATAAAATTTGTATGAAGCTTACATACAAAAGTAAACAACTGATCCACAGAACACTTAACAAATATTAAACTTTCACAAGAAAATTTTTATCTCTGATGGCTTTATCTTCTGTGTCTATTAAGTTAGAAAATATTTAAAAGTAAAAACTAGTGACTCAGTCTTGTTGGTGAACTCTAACTTCAGAAATCTTAATAGTTGCAAAAATAAATTACTATTTGCAAAACCCTACCAACTTCAATTAACTTTTGGATTGAACTTTCTCCTAGCAAAACAAAAAAGAGCAAGAAAAGCAAGATAAAGCAATTATCAGACCCATGAACAACACAGTATAGAGCTCCTGTTTTTGTGTCGAGTTTCTACAGTAGGAAAAAAAAACCAACTGCATTTCAAAAGAAAAACAATGAGCAGAGCTATGAAACAGGACAGCCTGGCAAGCTTTGCTCTCTGCCACATGCAGTTCAAGACCAGAGCCAAATGCTTGCTTTCAGTTCCCAGGAACTGCCCCTGACTAGTTTACTGTAAATCTCTCATATCAATAGTTTTCAATATTAATTTATTGTAGATCTGGGCAGCCATTTGCTCCTGAAATGAGAAATGGGCCATTACAGATACCGGCTGAGAAGAGCATGCGTGTAAAGAACTACTTAACAGGGAAGAGGAACACAGACTTCACGGAAGCCGCAGACTGGTTGTCTTGGGCAGGAAACGACTGCATAAATATTTACTGATATGTTTATGGCTCTGGCGGCAAAGTCACACTTGGTGGCACTTGGAATCTAAACTGATATCAGAGTTAAGTTAAGCTGATGCAAAGTAAAATCCCAAATAAATTATGGGCATTTCACTTGACCATTAACCTCCTAAATTTCAGCCTCTCTTCATTTTTCTGGCTACTCTCCAATGTATCCTTCCTGTTTACCTTTTCTCCCTTCTCCCTCCATTTCAAATGTTAATTAACAAAATTCTCTCCCTTTCTCACACAGAATAGTTTTTCACACCCTCTGAATTTCACACCCTGTTTTTCACACCTTTGCTGGTGGCAGTCAAAATCTATTCCCTCATGTCTTTACTACCCCTAAGGGGGCTTATCAAGGGTTTTCCCATGAAATGCTGGCACCTATAGTTAGATAATACTTCATCCATGTTGTTATACATCATGGATCCTCATACACATCCTATGTCATGCATTAGCTCAGTGGTTCTCAAACTCTTGCATGCATCAGAGCACAGATGGCTGTGCCCTGCTTCCAGAGTTCCTGGGGCAGCAGGTCTGGGGTGGGGCCAGAGTATTTGTATTTCTAACAAGTTCCCAGGTGATAGAGACCCCAGAATTGGACCCCCAAATGTATGGCCAACTAATCTTTGACAGATTAGGAAAGAGTATCCAATGGAAAGAAGACAATCTCTTTAACAAATGGTGCTGGGAGAACTGGACAGCAACATGCAGAAGAATGAAACTAGACTTCTTACACCATTCACAAAAATAAACTTAAAATGGATTAAGGACCTGAATGTGAGACAGGAAACCATCAAAACCCTAGAGGAGAAAGCAGGAAAAAACCTCTTTGACCTCAGCCACAGCAATTTCTTACTCCAAAGGCAAGGGAATTAAAAGCAAAAATGAACTATTAGGACCTCATCAAGATAAAAAGCTTCTGCACTGCAAAGGAAACAATCAACAAAACTAAAAGGCAACCGACAGAATGGGAAAAGATATTTGCAAATGACATATCAAACAAAGGGCTAGTATCCAAAATCTATAAAGAACTCACCAAACTCCACACCCCAAAAAACAAATAATCCAGTGAAGAAATGGGCAGAAGACATGAATAGACACTTTTCTAAAGAAGACATCCAGATGGCCAACAGGCACATGAAAAGATGCTCAACATCACTCCTCATCAGGGAAATACAAATGAAAACACACTGAGATACCACCTCCTGCAGGTCAGAGTGGCTAACATGAACAAATCAGGAGACTATAGATGCTGGCGAGGCTGTGGAGAAACAAGAACCCTCTTGCATTGTTGGTGAGAATGCAAACTGGTGCAGCTGCTCTGGAAGACAGTGGGAGGTTCCTCAAAACATTAAAAATAGGTCTACCCTATGATGGACACAGCAATATCACTGCTAGGAATTTACCCAAGGGATACAGGAGTGCTGATGCCTAGGGGCATTTGTACCCCAATGTTTATAGCAGCACTTTCAACAATAGCCAAATTATTGCCCATCAACTGACGAATGGATAAAGAAGATGTGGTTTACATATACAATGGAATACTACTTGGCAATGAGAAAGAATGATATCTGGCCATTTGCAGCAACATGGATGGAACTGGAGGGTATTAGGCTAAGTGAAATAAGTCAGGCAGAAAAAGACAGATACCATATGTTTTCACTCATATATGGATCCTGAGAAACTTAACAGAAGACCATGGGGGAAGGGAAGGGGAAAAAAAAGTTACAGAGAGGGAGGGAGGCAAACCATAAGAGACTCTTAAATACTGAGAACAAACTGAGGGTTGATGGGGGATGGGGGAGAGGGGAAAGTGGGTGATGGGCATTGAGGAGGGCACCTGTGGGATGAGCACTGGGTGATGTATGGAAACAATTTGACAGTAAATTATATTTAATATTAAAAACAAAACAAAATAAAATGCAAAAAAAAAAAAAAGAATTGTGTTTGAAATTGGAGATGAGTCCGATGTATGAATTCTAGTATATGAATTTTATGGTGTCTGTTCAACTTTTGCTTATTTCCTGATTCTCTTCTGTGTTTCAAAGAGCTGTGTTTGGTAGGCAGAATCTTCAAATAATGGCATTACAGTATATGCTAATTAAATATTCTTTATATTTAACATATATAGTACATGTAGTATATGCTCATTAAATATTTTTGATTTGACTAAACATTCTGATACCTATAGAAGAAAATTATTTATAAGGGAATGATTATGACTGGCTTTTTTTTGTTGTTATATAGCTTTAAGGAATTGCTTAGTTACTAATTTCAATCATTTCAACGACCTTAGTGTGAAAAGATACAGGAACACCCTAGGTCTTTTGAAAAGTTATATGTGGTAATAATTCTTCCAAGTTTTAAAATTTTTTTAGTAGTCTCTCATTAAAGATCTCAGTCATTAATACTTAAATTAAAAAGATTTCTTTTGGACTAATTCTTAGTGTGATTAAATATGATTCGATATATATACACAAAGGACTATAATTTATAACTGCTTCAAAATAAGTGTTCCTTTCCCACAATCACATTTCTCCCCACATTATGTTTTAATGTGAGGCTGCTTTTCTTAATCACATAGGTTATTATATGTATTAATGTTTCACAAATGCTTTTCTAATGAACTCCTTCTTACTTGTTTTTCTTTTGTTAATTCGAATTTCTTTTGTTAATTCGAACAGAGGAGAACATAACATTTTTCTGGACTAACTGAGCAATTTGGATTGGTTATTATTGTGTCTGAAACGACTATAATATGTGCCAGTGGTTTTTCAAATCTATAATTTACATGTCTGGAACTATTAGTAGTCTGATTTCACTTAATGGAATACTTTTAAATAGCCCTTTATTGGGGCTACTTTATTGGGTATTTATTGGGTAGCCCTTTATTGGGTATTTATATATATTCATTTTCTATCTCTCTCGCTTCATGGTTTTTGCATAATCAAAAAGACCACTGTGGTTGGTGATTTGAGAAAAATATATGTTGCTTATTTTTGGTGGTTATGCAAGAGCCATGGAGACTTTATATTTGATGCAGCATGGTTTTGCTGGGAGCTCCCTCTGGAGTAAAAGGAGTAAAGCACAGTTCGAGACACTGTTAACCTGACTGGGGTCACAGGGATAACTGGCTGCCATGGAGGAAAGAGAAATCCAAAAGTAAGACTAAAAAGGATGGTTTTTAATCTGTCTCAGATAAGGTTGGTAGTGGCCATTGAGATCAGATTAGATTTGCAGGAATAAGTCAGAGAACAGCATTAATGTAGTTGGGATGTCTAAATCATTAGTCATTCATTCAACCAAGAAATATCTATTGAGGATGTAATTTGTGCCAAGCTCTGTGCATATGGTCCCTGTCTTAATGCAACTTCTGTCTCAGCAGTAAGGAGTTACTAAATAGGCAAATATATGCACTGAAATAATTGCTACAAAGTCAATTGGCAAGATGCTGAAAGACAGTGAGGGTGGGCCAGGTATGAGAGGTGACAGGAAAATTGGTTAGAGACAGCCTTGCTGAGATGATATTTAAGGTGAGACCTAAAAAACAAAAAGGAGCTAGCAAAGCCAAGGGGTGGAGGGAAGATGTTTTGGGCAGAAGGTGAAGGTGCTTCTCAGGCTAATGTGAGTAAGGCAGGGATGGCCTGAGATGAGGTGGAAGTGCTGGGCAGAGGCCAGGCCATCCGGGGCCTTGTAGGCCAATAAAGGATTTTATTATAATCAATGGGAAGACACTGAGGGGTTTTAGGCAAGAGACTGACATAATCTGGTTAGCTTTCACATCACTGAGATTTTGGAAGCCCTTTGTGTACTTCTCAATTATACCCCTTTCTAGAAGTGACCACCACTCTGACTTCTGAAGCATTCGTCCTCTTGGTATATTATGTAGCTTTGCCTGTTCTTGAACTTACAAAAAGGGATCCTCACCACATGTAGAACATGATCCTTGTTGCTGCATAGAGGATGGCCTGGAGGTGAGCAAGAGTGGATATGGAAGAGAGAACAGTGGCTGGCCTAAGACAGTGGAATTGGAGACCGAGATCTGTGAAGACAACGCACAGGGATCTGGAAAGAAGAGCCCTGCCCAGGGAGAAAAGGACCAGAACCACAAAATTCTCAGCATTTGTCTGTATTGCTTGAGACCCTGGCAACCCAAGTCTCCAGCCTGGGCCCCACACCTTGAAGGGCTCCACTTTGGCCCTTTTGAGGGATTCAATAGTATGTAAGTAGTCAGTGAGGGAGGCTCAAGGCCAATCACAAAACCTTGCCAGTTGGTAAACACTGAAGTCCAAGGGAAAGGGGACATCCTGAGAACTCAGAGAGAATATACCTCAGGTAGCATTTCATGCAAGGGCCATTACCTATCAGAAATCTTATGCTTTGTGTCTTCAATAAAATATAAGAAGAAAGAGCCTCACTGAAACTAGACCAGAAAACCAAATAGATAAGATAGGCCTGGATGAAATATTAAAAACAAACAAGCAAAGAAACAAAGAATGAGATAACAAAGATCAACTGTCACTTTCTTAAGGTGGGGCTCTCCCCCAATTGCGGGGCATCTGCGATAGCCCCAATTTCCAGTCACTCTTCATTACAGCACCTTGCTTTGTTTTTTTTTTATGATACATCATCATGAATTTATCTTGCTAATTTATTTGTTTATTTGTCTATGGCTTGTCTTTTCCCAGTAGAATATAAGGTCCATGAGAATATGAATATTTCTTCTTTGCTCACCCCTGAATCCTCGGCACCTGGAATAGTGTCCACCACAAAGTAGCTCAGTGAATACTTGTTCAGTGACTGAATACAATGTCAACAACATGCAAATGGGATTGGCTAACATGGGAAAATTTCAAGGGAATCCAAATTATAATAGCAGAATTGAAATGCTTATTTGAGTTAATAAATAAGTATTTTTTTAATACAAGAGTTCAGGATTGACAAATCACTGGAAAAGAATAGACAGGCCATAAGTGGACCAACACTTACCCAGTTATTTGTTTTTCAACAAAGGTGCCAAAGTGATCCAAGGAGAAAAAAGAACTTTTGAATAGATGGGACGATGATAAAATGAACTTCAACTGCTACCACATACGAAAATCATTGAGCTAGATCACAGAGCCAAATGTAAACACTAAAACGCTACAGCTTTTAGATGAAAACATAGGGGGATATATTCCTGATTTGTGGGTAGGCAGAGGTTTCTTATATCACAGAAAGCAGTAACCTTAAAACTAAAAGAAATGACAAATAAGACTTCATCAAAACTAAAAACATCTGCTCATCAAAAGACATCATAAAGAAAATGAGTAAGCAAGGTACAGATTTGGAGAAAACATTTACAATACATATATCTTACCAGGATCAGTATCCAGGCTATATGAAGAGAACTCCTACCACTCAATAATAAAAAGGCAAGCAATCCAATTAAAAGAGGGCAGAAATTTGGACAGCTCACAAAAGATACACAAATAGTAAATAAACACATGCAAAAATATACATTATTAGTCATCAAGGAAATTAAAATTAAAACCACAACGTAATATTTACCAAAATGGCTAATGTTGAAAACAGTGATGGCATCAAGTATCGATGAGACTGTGAAACAACTATAACTTTCATAATTACTTGGTAGGAGAGTACAATGGGACACCACATTGGAAGGAAAACATATTTGGCAATTTCTTATAAAACTAAATACACACTGACCTTTTAAAAATGATTATTTATTTATTTTGAGAGAGAGAGAGAATGTGTGAGCATATGCATGCTTGCAACACGTGCATGAACAGAAGATGGGCAGACAGACAGGAAGAGACAGAGAATCTCAGGCAGGCTCTGCACTGATGTAGCGTTCGGTCCCACCAACTGTGAGATCATGACCTGAGCCAATATCAAGAGCCGAATGCTTAAGTGACTAGCCACCCAGGCACCCCTGCACACTGACCTTTTGATTTAGTAATTCTAATACTAGGTACTAGCCCCAGAGAAATAAAAGCATATGTTTATAAAAATACTTATACAAAAATGTTCATAGCAGCCTTATTCATATAGCCCCAAACCGGAAATAGCCTACATATTGATCAATGGAAGGATGGGTAAACAAAAAAATTGTGGTATAATCCCACAATGAAACACTAATCATCAATTAAAAGGAACAAACTTATATACCCAATACGGGTAACCGTCAAATGGATTGTGTGGGTTGAAAGAAGACTTAAACAAAGGAGTTCATACTGTGTAATTTAATTTATGTGAAATTCTAGAATGGGTAAAACTAATCTATGGTGGAAAAGTCAGACCAATGGTTATCTCTAGAGGTGGTGGTGGGTGACTCTGGGAAGAAGCAGGTGGGAACACTTCCTGCAGTGTCAAGGTGTATTAGTGAAAAATAACAAAATTGTTGTTTTAAAACTATTAAGTTTTGAGGTGGTTTGATGGACATGATTAGGGTACCAAAACAAAAACTATGTCTAAATAAGTATTAAAAATACAGTTATATTAGTACTGAAAAATATGAGTAGTACTTTTAAAATAATAACTGCACTGTATAAATTTAACAGTTTGCTCATGATAATGTAATTAAAATCTTATAATGCATAAACAAAACCAGGCAACTGAGGGTTAAGTGCACACAATTCATTTTCCTGCGTAGTAAGGAGTTAAAAGATACTGGCTCATTTTTGTTTTTAATAATTATAGAAATCTTGATTAAAAAATGCTTTTGTGAAAGAAGCATAATAAATAACTTCCACTTCGTTGGAGTCCAAAATCAAGCAAAATAGAATCCACATAGTAAAGCTCAGAAAAAAGCAAAACATAAAAAAGTAAAAACTCAGGACGAATAAGGTAACATATGTAAAATCAAATCCTTCATCAAAAACAAAGATTCTCATATTGAATTTAAAGATTAAATTCAGATGTATGTAGTTTACAACAAATATATTGAAAACAAAATAACCCAGAAGTAATAAGAAGTTGTTAAGAGCAGTGAGAAATAGAGACACGTTACATTTAAGGGAACAATAAGAACGATGGCAGGTTTTTCATTAGTAATAGTGAAAGCCAGAAGACAGTGATCTCTTAAAAGGGTTGAAAGAAAAATGAAAATTGTCAACCCAAATGATAAGGTGGTTAGTTCTAAGCACTGGTTACCACTGATTTTTCAATTTCTTCTCATAAAAACATTCTGCATCTTCCATAACAATAATACTTTGATTTAATAACATTAAATAACATCTTTTGAAAAACCATTTAAAAAAGAACAAGTAAAAAAAAATATTATCTTATATGGGTCATACTTAGTATAGAAAAATCATAAGAAAACTATTGGACTAATCTTTATCTTCATATAAGCTACTTACATTATCAGTACCATGTTTTTACTAGTCTTTGTAAAATATTTATACTTGAAGATCAACTAACACAACAGCGATTTTATGCAAAATAACCTTTTGTAGAGATTAAAAGGAAGGAACCATCACATCTGTTGGGGGCAGATCAGGAAACATATATGGAAAAGATGAAATTTGATGTTTGTTAGAAGGTACTTTAAGCAAATGGAGAAAATACCCAGAGTGGGAGTCTTGGGATATTTTTGAGAAACACAAAATAACAGTCTTTTTTCTAGAAGATGGAAGTGAGAGCTGAAGCAAAAAGATTGCTGTCAATAGTGGAAAATTTTGAAAGCTCTAATTTGCAGGCAGTGGGGAGCCACTGATGGTTTCAGAGCACAGATATGATCAGTATTGCATTTTAGGAAAATAAATCTGTATGTTGAGTGTACCATGGGTCAGGAAAGAAGAAACCAGAGCCAGGATCCTCAGCTTGGGTGTGCAGAATTAAACCAGGAAGAGGAAATAAAGACCTGAACCATGAACACAGAGGCACAGCAAGAACAAAACTGACTGGGACTGGTAAGTGTCTGGATGTGAAAAGCCATGGAGAGAAGTTAAAGATAAACCACGATATATAAAAACATCATATCAGTATTCTGTTAATAACATATATTTGTTTTTTAATGGAGATTGTAATTGCTAGATATGTTAAGTCTAAACTTTTGTAGGTACACAGAATAACCAAGAATTAGCTGGAATAAAAGTCTGCTACCAAAAGTAGCAAGTGGAAAAGTGGAAGCACACACTAGCCACTTAATTGGTCTTTACTGTGCTACACATCCAAAGAAGAAGAAGTTCAAGAAAGTTGGTATGATTGTTCTCTTAAGCCCCTTTTGACAGCCACAATTATTTGATCGTAATTTATAAACTAGCTCAGTAGGAGCCCAGAATTCTCACAGAGAACAGCTTCCAAAGTGTTGTTTGTTTTTAAAGTTACTTAAAGTGTAGTAGTGGCTACAATGGGGAACTAATAACCACATAACCATTTGAGGGAAGTAGTTCATTTGGGTTTCCTCTTTCTCCTTTCTTCAAAAGAAGTGTTTACATAATGCAACGTATTTTCAGTAAAGAAGAATTTACAAATGGGAACAATTCCACTTCTGCTGATGTTTTGAATTTGGTCTTGTAATTGATAACCTATATCCATTGAACCTGCAAATAAACAAGGATTTTCCAAGGGTAGACATTTATCATTTGGACAATCACTGGATCACGTTCTGACAGTAACTTGGTCTGGAAAGCCATTTTGGTATATAACAGCATATTTTACTGCAAATAATTACTTTTTAATTATTTGTTTAAAAAATGTTTATTCATTTGAGAGGGAGAGCACAAGTCGGGGAGGGGCAGAGAGAGAGAGAATCCCATGGGACTTGATCTCACGAACCATGAGATCATGACCTGAGCTTAAATCGAGAGTCAGATGCTTAACTGATTGAGCCACCTAGGTGCCCCGATAACAGCATGTTTAAATGGGACTCTTTCTGTCTGACTTTATAGTTGAGAACAACAGATACTGCATTCTAAAAGGAGAGGCTAGACCTTCTAGGCTACCAATACAGGACTTGGAAAGAAGATGTCCCAAGCTAGTTCTGCTACCTTCAAGCTAAGGTGCTTTGTTGCCCATCTCTGCATTGTGTGAGACAAGGGAGATAATTCAGGAGAGAACACAATATTAAAAATTAGAGTTTTTTGAGGGTTCTTTCCAGAGAACCACTTATAGAACTTAATATGTCTTTCCCCAGAGTGTGGTGTGGGACCAGTTACTGATTCATGCCTAAAAATTCTAAAGGTTAGACAGAAGAAAAGGAAGATGGCGGCGTAGGAGGACGCTGGGCTCACCGCGCGTCCTGCTGATCACTTAGATTCCACCTATACCTGCCTAAATAGCCCAGAAAACCGCCAGAGGATTAGCAGAATGGAGTCTCCAGAGCCAAGCACAGACGAGAGGCCCACAGAAGAGGGTAGGAAGGGCGGCGAGGCGGTGCGCGCTCCACGGACTGGCGGGAGGGAGCCGGGGCGGAGGGGTGGCCTGCCGGCCAAGCAGAGCCCCCGAGTCTGGCTGGCAAAAGCGGAGGGGCCGGACAGAGTGTGTTCCGACAGCAAGTGCGACTTAGCGTCTGGGAGGTCATAAGTCAACAGCTCTGCTCAGAAAGCGGGAAGGCTGGAGGACAAAGGGAGGGAGAGTTGCTGAGCCCCCGGATGACAGAGCTCAGTTTGGTGGGGAACAAAGGCGCTCGCCAGCGCCATCTCCCTCGCCCATCCCCAGCCAAAATCCCAAAGGGAACCAGTTCCTGCCAGGGAACTTGCTCGCTCAGCGCAAAACCCAACTCTGTGCTTCTGCGGAGCCAAACCTCCGGCAGCGGATCTGACTCCCTCCCGCTGCCACAGGGCCCCTCCTGAAGTGGATCACCTAAGGAGAAGCGAGCTAAGCCTGCCCCTCCACCCCCCGTGCACCTTGCCTACCCACCCCAGCTAATACGCCAGATCCCCAGCACCACAAGCCTGGCAGTGTGCAAGTAGCCCAGACGGGCCACGCCACCCCACAGTGAATCCCGCCCCTAGGAGAGGGGAAGAGAAGGCACACACCGGTCTGACTGTGGCCCCAGCGGTGGGCTGGGGGCAGACATCAGGTCGGACTGCGGCCCCGCCCACCAACTCCAGTTATACACCACAGCACAGGGGAAGTGCCCTGCAGGTCCTCACCACTCCAGGGACTATCCAAAATGACCAAACGGAAGAATTCCCCTCAGAAGAATCTCCAGGAAATAACAACAGCTAATGAACTGATCAAAAAGGATTTAAATAATATAACAGAAAGTGAATTTAGAATAATAGTCATAAAATTAATCGCTGGGCTTGAAAACAGTATACAGGACAGCAGAGAATCTCTTGCCACAGAGATCAAGGGACTAAGGAACAGTCACGAGGAGCTGAAAAGCGCTTTAAACGAAATGCAAAACAAAATGGAAACCACGACAGCTCGGATTGAAGAGGCAGAGGAGAGAATAGGTGAACTAGAAGATAAAGTTATGGAAAAAGAGGAAGCTGAGAGAAAGAGAGATAAAAAAATCCAGGAGTATGAGGGAAAAATTAGAGAACTAAGTGATACACTAAAAAGAAATAATATACGCATAATTGGTATCCCAGAGGAGGAAGAGAGAGGGAAAGGTGCTGAAGGGGTACTTGAAGAAATTATAGCTGAGAACTTCCCTGAACCGGGGAAGGAAAAAGGCATTGAAATCCAAGAGGCACAGAGAACTCCCTTCAGACGTAACTTGAATCGATCTTCTGCACGACATATCATAGTGAAACTGGCAAAATACAAGGATAAAGAGAAAATTCTGAAAGCAGCGAGGGATAAACGTGCCCTCACATATAAAGGGAGACCTATAAGACTCGTGACTGATCTCTCCTTTGAAACTTGGCAGGCCAGAAAGGCTTGGCACGATATCTTCAGTGTGCTAAACAGAAAAAATATGCAGCCGAGAATCCTTTATCCAGCAAGTCTGTCATTTAGAATAGAAGGAGAGATAAAGGTCTTCCCAAACAAACAAAAACTGAAGGAATTTGTCACCACTAAACCAGCCCTACAAGAGATCCTAAGGGGGATCCTGTGAGACAAAGTACCAGGGACATCACTACAAGCATAAAACATACAGACATCACAATGACTCTAAACCCGTATCTTTCTATAATAACACTGAATGTAAATGGATTAAATGCGCCAACCAAAAGACATAGGGTATCAGAATGGATAAAAAAACAAGACCCATCTATTTGCTGCCTACAAGAGACTCATTTTAGACCTGAGGACACCCTTAGATTGAGAGTGAGGGGATGGAGAACTATTTATCATGCTACTGGAAGCCAAAAGAAAGCTGGAGTAGCCATACTTATATCAGACAAACTAGACTTTAAATTAAAGGCTGTAACAAGAGATGAAGAAGGGCATTATATAATAATTACAGGGTCTATCCATCAGGAAGAGCTAACAATTATAAATGTCTATGCGCCGAATACCGGAGCCCCCAGATATATAAAACAATTACTCATAAACATAAGCAACCTTATTGATAAGAGTGTGGTCATTGCAGGGGACTTTAACACCCCACTTACAGAAATGGATAGATCATCTAGACACACAGTCAATAAAGAAACACGGGCCCTGAATGATACATTGGATCAGATGGACTTGACAGATATATTTAGAACTCTGCATCCCAAAGCAACAGAATATACTTTCTTCTCGAGTGCACATGGAACATTCTCCAAGATAGATCATATACTGGGTCACAAAACAGCCCTTCATAACTATACAAGAATTGAAATTATACCATGCATACTTTCAGACCTTCAGACCACAATGCTATGAAGCTTGAAATCAACCACAGGAAAAAGTCTGGAAAACCTCCAAAAGCATGGAGGTTAAAGAACACCCTACTAACGAATGAGTGGGTCAACCAGGCAATTAGAGAAGAAATTAAAAAATATATGGAAACAAACGAAAATGAAAATACAACAATCCAAACGCTTTGGGATGCAGCGAAGGCAGTCCTGAGAGGAAAATACATTGCAATCCAGGCCTATCTCAAGAAACAAGAAAAATCCCAAATACAAAATCTAACAGCACACCTAAAGGAAATAGAAGCAGAACAGCAAAGGCAGCCTAAACCCAGCAGAAGAAGAGAAATCATAAAGATCAGAGCAGAAATAAACAATATAGAATCTAAAAAAACTGTAGAGCAGATCAACGAAACCAAGAGTTGGTTTTTTGAAAAAATTAACAAAATTGACAAACCTCTAGCCAGGCTTCTCAAAAAGAAAAGGGAGATGACCCAAATAGATAAAATCATGAATGAAAATGGAATTATTACAACCAATCCCTCAGAGATACAAATGATTATCAGGGAATACTATGAAAAATTATATGCCAACAAATTGGACAACCTGGAAGAAATGGACAAATTCCTAAACACCCACACGCTTCCAAAACTCAATCAGGAGGAAATAGAAAGCTTGAACAGACCCATAACCAGCGAAGAAATTGAATCAGTTATCAAAAATCTCCCAACAAGTAAGAGTCCAGGACCAGATGGCTTCCCAGGGGAGTTCTACCAGACGTTTAAAGCAGAGATAATACCTATCCTTCTCAAGCTATTCCAAGAAATAGAAAGGGAAGGAAAACTTCCAGATTCATTCTATGAAGCCAGTATTACTTTGATTCCCAAACCAGACAGAGACCCAGTAAAAAAAGAGAACTACAGGCCAATATCCCTGATGAATATGGATGCAAAAATTCTCAGTAAGATACTAGCAAATCGAATTCAACAGCATATAAAAAGAATTATTCACCATGCTCAAGTGGGATTCATTCCTGGGCTGCAGGGCTGGTTCAACATTTGCAAATCAATCAACACGATACATCACATTCATAAAAGAAAAGATAAGAACCATATGATCCTGTCAATCAATGCAGAAAAGGCCTTTGACAAAATTCAGCACCCTTTCTTAATAAAAACCCTTCAGAAAGTCGGGATAGAAGGAACATACTTAAACATCATAAAAGCCATTTATGAAAAGCCCACAGCTAACATCATCCTCAACGGGGAAAAACTGAGAGCTTTTTCCCTGAGATCAGGAACACGACAGGGATGCCCACTCTCACCGCTGTTGTTTAACATAGTGTTGGAAGTTCTAGCATCAGCAATCAGAGAACAAAAGGAAATCAAAGGCATCAAAATTGGCAAAGATGAAGTCAAGCTTTCGCTTTTTGCAGATGACATGATATTATACATGGAAAATCCGGTAGACTCCACCAAAAGTCTGCTAGAACTGATACATGAATTCAGCAAAGTTGCAGGATACAAAATCAATGTACAGAAATCAGTTGCATTCTTATACACTAACAATAAAGCAACAGAAAGACAAAGAAACTGATCCCATTCACAATTGCACCAAGAAGCATAAAATACCTAGGAATAAATCTAACCAAAGATGTAAAAGATCTGTATGCTGAAAACTATAGAAAGCTTATGAAGGTAATTGAAGAAGATATAAAGAAATGGAAAGACATTCCCTGCTCATGGATTAGAAGAATAAATATTGTCAAAATGTCAATACTACCCAAAGCTATCTACACATTCAATGCAATCCCACTCAAAATTGCACCAGCATTCTTCTGGAAACTAGAACAAGCAATCCTAAAATTCATATGGAACCACAAAAGGCCCCAAATAGTCAAAGTAATTTTGAAGAAGAAGACCAAAGCAGGAGGCATCACAATCCCAGACTTTAGCCTCTACTACAAAGCTGTCATCATCAAGACAGCATGGTATTGGCACAAAAACAGACCCATAGACCAATGGAATAGAATAGAAACCCCAGAACTAGACCCACAAACGTATGGCCAACTAATCTTTGACAAAGCAGGAAAGAACATCCAATGGAAAAAAGACAGTCTCTTTAACAAATGGTGCTGGGAGAACTGGACAGCAACATGCAGAAGGTTGAAACTAGACCACTTTCTCACACCATTCACAAAAATAAACTCAAAATGGATAAAGGACCTGAATGTGAGACAGGAAACCATCAAAACCCTAGAGGAGAAAGCAGGAAAAGACCTCTCTGACCTCAGCCGTAGCAATCTCTTACTTGACACATCCCCAAAGGCAAGGGAATTAAAAGCAAAAATGAACTACTGGGACCTTATGAAGATAAAAAGCTTCTGCACAGCAAAGGAAACAACCAACAAAACGAAAAGGCAACCAACGGAATGGGAAAAGATATTTGCAAATGACATATCGGACAAAGGGCTAGTATCCAAAATCTATAAAGAGCTCACCAAACTTCACACCCGAAAAACAAATAATCCAGTGAAGAAATGGGCAGAAAACATGAATAGACACTTCTCTAAAGAAGACATCCAGATGGCCAACAGGCACATGAAAAGATGTTCAGCGTCACTCCTTATCAGGGAAATACAAATCAAAACCACACTCAGATATCACCTCACACCAGTCAGAGTGGCCAAAATGAAGAAATCAGGAGACTATAGATGCTGGAGAGGATGTGGAGAAACGGGAACCCTCTTGCACTGTTGGTGGGAATGCAAACTGGTGCAGCTGCTCTGGAAAACAGTGTGGAGGTTCCTCAGAAAATTAAAAATAGACCTACCCTATGACCCAGCAATAGCACTGCTAGGAATTTACCCAAGGGATACAGGAGTACTGATGCATAGGGGCCCTTGTACCCCAATGTTTATAGCAGCACTCTCAACAATAGCCAAATTATGGAAAGAGCCTAAATGTCCATCAACTGATGAATGGATAAAGAAATTGTGGTTTATATACACAATGGAATACTACGTGGCAATGAGAAAGAATGAAATATGGCCTTTTGTAGCAACGTGGATGGAACTGGAGAGTGTGATGCTAAGTGAAATAAGCCATACAGAGAAAGACAGATACCATATGGTTTCACTCTTATGTGGATCCTGAGAAACTTAACAGAAACCCATCGGCGGTGGGGGGGAAGGAAAAAAAAAAAAGAGGTTAGAGTGGGAGAGAGCCAAAGCATAAGAGACTCTTAAAAACTGAGAACAAACTGAGAGTTGATGGGGGGTGGGAGGGAGGGGAGGGTGGGTGATGGGTATTGAGGAGGGCACCTTTTGGGATGAGCACTGGGTGTTGTATGGAAACCAATTTGACAATAAATTTCATATATTGAAAAAAAAAATTCTAAAGGTTAGTGGGCAGGAAGAGAGGGCTGCTTCGTGCAACCTAAAGGTCCAACACATGTGGCTGTCCAGGGGCCAAATGGATCTGTGAAAGATGCACAGGCTTAAAAAGACTCAGATCAGGAAGCAATGAGTGGATGAACAAAATATGGTATATTCTTACAGTGGAATATTATTCAGTCCTAAAAAAAATAAGGAAATTCTGACACAAACTACAACATGAATGACCCTTGAAGACATTATGGTAAGTGAAATAAGTCAGTCACAAAAGGACAAATACTGTCCTTACATGATACTGATTCCACTTACATGAGGTATGTAGAGGAGTCAAGTTCATAGCCATAAAGTGGAATAGTGGCTGCCAAGGGCTAGAGAGGGGAATGAGGAGTTAGTGTCTCATGGGCACAGAGTTTTCGTTTGGGAAGATGAAACCGTTCCAGAGATGGGTGGTGGTGATGATTGTTCAACATTGTGAATGTTATTTAGTGCCACTGAACTGTACACTTAAAAATGGTAAATTTTATGTTGCGTTTATTTGACCACAATAAATAAAAGAGAAAAATGTGGGCCACCAGAAGCCAGGGCCCGAGAGACAATTATAACCTGTCAGTCAGGAGAGGTAAACCTACATCAGGGACTGACAACGGGAGATTTCTAGGCTCCAGAATTCTCTGAAGAATTTATGAAAGCAACTCACAATTAAAAAAATGTTGGTGCTTGACATAGAGGGCCTTGAAACCAGGTTAGAGTATGAGTTTGCTCTTTATCCTACTTCCATCTTGCTCTCTACACCTGTCTTGGGGAGGAGGTAAAGTGAAGAAGAGCAAGGAAGCTCACTATGACCTTCTCCTGATCATAGCTTCTAATCTCAGGGAAAGAGAGGAGCTCGGAGGCTATTTAACACCTGAGTGTGTCACAAGAGCCATGTAACGTACCAGAGAGTTCATCCAAGAGTAGGGAAGTTTGATTCCAGAGAGTAGGTCTAAAGGAAGAGGGATGAAAAATAATGGAGTGACATTCTGTTGGCATCCTGAGTCTAGCTGTGTCAATCACCCAGTTAGAGAAAATTTTCCCCTTGGAGCTTAGGAGATTACGCACGGTAGAATCATGTCTTTCACTTCTCTCTTTTTTCCTTATCTTCAGGAAGCCAGGTTGGCTCCTTAATCATCATCAAAAGGAATACCTGAGGGGAGATCATACCTTGGAAGAGATCCCCCCTAAAATAAGTAAACAGAAAAGATTGGTCCTCATGACCTATAAAGGAGAAAGGGAATACAGAGGTGTGCTATGCAAGTCTGTGGTCAGCAAGACTGCCAATAAGGTGACTGCCACCTTTTCCATCACAGCCTAAGCTTTTCCCTTTTGGAAAGCTGACACGGCAGCCCAGAAACATTATTTGTGGCTGTAAGCATTCACTTATTCAATATACTTTTGGTTTTATAGGTAAACCACTGAAAGGAATAAAGAATAGATAACAGAGAATAGATAGCATGTTCTAACAGAGGAAAACATACAAAGTCACAATTAACGATAACATAGGATGAAGTCAGGAGCAAGTAAGCATGGGATTAGAAGATTTATAGAAAAGATTACATTTAAGGTGAGCTTTGAATGACAGAACAACTTTGAGGGGAGGCAGCATAATTGGAACAGAGAATAACTGAAGCAGGGAAGGTGTTAGAGATCAGATGGCAGAGAAGCAGGTGGCTGATCTGTAGACTACGATGTAGGTGAGTTTGTAAGTAGCACAGAATGCTCTGAAAAGAGAAATGAGAGCTGGGGGCAGGAAGATAGTTTGATATGAAATTTCAAAGGGCCCCGAGGGCCAGGAAGTTGGTACTCTGATAGATAATGGGGGAATAATTTAGGATCCGTGAGTGGGTGAGTGATGCAATCTGAAATACGCTTTAGAAAGAACAGACAGGTGGGTATTACGATTGTTCCGTCAAGAGGTAAGGAAGCCCTTAAGTAGGATGGCTGCTATGGCTATTGGAAAGGAGGAAATGGATGGGAGAGGCTTTGGGGAGGTAGAGTAAATGGGGCTTGACTTCTGACTACATATGCCCTTTCTACACCCTCTGTCTGACCCTCGTCCCTTTCCTCATCTGGTCATAGAGGGGTATTAGGTGTCCCTTAATACACTGACTTATATTTTCCGGAAAATTTCTCATCAGTATCCAGCAAGGCTTCATTTGCAGTATCTATGAAAGACACCCCAAAGGACAATTCTTGGTGTGCAAAATGAAGAAGTAATATTCTGATTTCCATTCATGTTGTATTTGCTCTGTGTTCTGGAATTTCAGGTGAAGTTTCCCTCTTTTATCATGGGATTCTTACACTCAGAAAATGTGAACATACATTAGTATACTTCCCGTGAAGCTCTTGGCACTCAGACAGAATGGAAATCAGGATAAAACAATTAAAGTTATGAAAAATGATAGTAAATTCCCCTCTTTGTTCCATTATTCAGCTTTAAGAGCATCTCAGCTCTCTAAGAGTCATCGAGTATTAGTTTTATATATTTAGGAAACAGACTTTTAAATAGAATTACATAACTAAATTATAAGAACTTAAGAAAAGCAATAATCAAAATAATAGTGCTTTATAATTCAATTGTTAAACAAAATCCAGACAATGTATTAGTCACTTCATTTTTTAAAGGCCAAAAAAGTAGAAAGCATATCATATGTTTATATTTTTATTTTTCACCATTTGTGGATTAGGTTAAAATGAGCTTAAGTTGCCAGTATGTGGCAACGGGGAAGCGACCCCATAGCATGGGAGATCTTCTGGGGAGGCTTTGCCCTTGGGGATGTACAGCTTTTGAAGACCTGCATAGCTATTTTTAACATGGGAAATTCTGTATTTACAGTGCCTGGTCTTTTCTATAGAAACATATAGGGCAGTGGGAAGCAGAGGCAAGCAGTAGGGGCAAGGAGTAGGGGGCAATGGCGAGCAGCGGCTCACTGCAGCCCAGCAGCTATAGCTCCAATGCTGCTGGGATGCTCAGTGGTGGAACACAGGATGTGCCCAGGATCTGGGAAACTGGGGATCTGTCTTCAGCTCAAACTTTAAGCAGGAAACGATCTTCCCCATAAAAGGGGCAAAAAATTACACCTCCTCCCCAGCCCCTCAATCAGAACAGTTTTATAAGCAATTCTTGGGCAGAGCATTCAGTACTCAGTGCAGATTAAGGGCAGCAAGCGCTCTGGTTAATAGAACAGCCAGCTTTTATTAAGTGCTAACTGTAACTAAACACTCTCTAAATACTTTTCCTGCAACTGTTTTATCACCCTGTTAAAACACCTTTCTTACCAAACCCATCTAACACGTGCAACAACTGAGATTGCGAAGTTAAGTAGCTTCCCTAAGATCCACAGCTACTGAACACAGATTCAGTCCTAACTAGACTGATCAGACTAATGTAAAAGACAAGTCTCTAAATCTTTTCCTCGCATTGCCTCTCGCTCAGATAAAGCCAGCAGCCTCCTGCAGGGGATACTGATACACAGCAAGGTGTGCCTTAGAAGTGCACTTCCTGTGAACCCTGGACACTTCGGCAAGCATCCGTAAGACGTAAACTTCCCAGAGAACAGGGGAAATACTTCCAGAGAATGCACCAAGGTAGTATTTTTATTAAAAATGCCTGAGAGAAAGGATTCTTAAAAGACAAGAGAATGCTGTGCTATCTCTCAAGAGTCTCCTGAACACACAGGAAAAAAATCTATTCACATTACCTCTCCAGGCCATGAAATATATGTGCTCGCTTTCTGGGGAGGGAAAGCCTTCTGGGGTGGTTACTGTCACTGGGGGCTGTGGGATGGATTACTTCCCTTCACTCTTGTTGCCAGCTGAAAAAAACACACTGCAAAAAGATTATGGGGATGGTAAAGCTACACTTAGACAAAGATCTTATGCAAGATCAAGCAGAAAACAACCTGAAGAGAGTAAGTAAAAATGAGACAACACGAGTGGAAGAGGAGCCTGCCCAGATCCAAGTGAGGAATCTTCCCTTAGCCACAATGGAAAAAAAGGGGAAGGTCACCCCACATTCTTGGGGAGAAGGAGGAGATGATATAAGGATAGCACTGTGTGTGGTTCTGTCCCCTCTGGTTAGTGTGTTCTCTCTCTCTCTCTCTCTCTCTCTCTCTCTCTCTCTCTCTCCCCTCTGTTATTGTTGCTGTTGTTATTATCATCATCATCATCATCATCATTACTTTACCTTAAAACATTTGTTGGATCATTTACATTCCTATCAAGTAGCTTAAATCCTTTATTGGAATAGGCTGGTTATAAATACATACTTTTAATAGAAATATGCACCTTAAATTATATTATTCACATGCATCTATAATATTTATAAGTACATAAATTTTAAAAATATATAATCATTCAGAAGCTAATGTATACTATAGTATAAGAAGATCTCATTCCTGAGTTTGGGTTTAGTAGTTCTCAACAAAACACTTTTTGTCTTTGTAAAGCCCTGAGATAAGAAATCCTTCCAGATATTCTTGCATATGCATTCCTGGATGAGAGAGTGGGGTGGATGCCACCCGATCATTAGAGATGGGAATGTGGTATCTGGTGGGGTAGGGGTTGAGTGGAGCAGGGAGGGAGGAAACCAAGATGGCAACACCAGAATTCTGATCGGGAAAGCACACAGAACATGTAAGTCCACACATACAAGCAACTTCTGAAAGGGTGAGACTACCACAATACTTGGGCTGGAAATTTGGGAGTGTCAGTAATAATTTTTGTATGTCAGGGCAGAAGGTAACAGAGTGGTCTATGAACCCAAATGAGCAATTCATGGGTGAGGACACCGTGGCTGTATTAGAATTTTCTAGGTCGATGACTAGCGGTGGTGCCAGTCAGAGAGTGGCCTCTCCTTGGTGAATGGCAATTCCTGCTTCAGCCCACTGATTCCACCCCCTTCCCAACAGGATGGAGACCCACCAGGAGGTGGGCGAGGAGTGCGTATGTGGGTATATATGAGATGCTCTGTATGTGTGAAGTCCAACACGACAACATGAAGTAGAGTTTGTGTGGGACTAGTGTATAGTGTGTCCTTTTTTACAGATGCAGAAACTAAAGTTTTTAAAGAAACAAAAGCTGAGTGAGGCAACCCTGTGGAGGTCAAAATTTGAAGATGGTGGAGTCATGACAACATTTGCTGTTCCAAATCCCTGTCCTTTGTTCTTTCTCACAATCTATGGTGATTTCTCAGTAATAAACACATTACTGCAAGTAATAATATAGCAATTATTGTCCTTACTGTAATTTTGTTGATGGAGTATTAAAATCTTCTCTTATATTATCTCATTTAATTCTCACACTTGAGGTAGGTGACGGAGTCAGGATGTGAAAATACTTCTGCACATAGACCTAATGGTCTATTAGTGATTCTTATTCATTGCATATCCACAGTTCATTTACTTATTAATTCATCCTGGATGTATTATTTTTATTCCTTGTTGTAAAGATATTACATATAAACAAAGCAGGACTCCGAGGGAGAGCCAAAAAAAAAAATCCTTTTCGTTGGGCAGGGGAATCTCTTTCTTCCATCCTTTCTTTCCTCTTTCTGTCTCTTCCTCCCTTCCTCCATCCATCCCCAAACCATTTAATAAAAGCATTCTCTGTGCTAAGTGCCCTGCTAGGCACTAGGGAATAAGATTATAAAAAAGATAAAATCCCTGTGCTTCCAAGGTTCATGGTCTAATTAAGGGTAGAAAAGTATATCGGTAAATAACTGATTTTAGGTCTTTTAGTCTTAAATCAGAGTACTTCAGGTACCACTGTGTTGCTTACTTATCCTCTCCCTCGGTTTTATCTTTCTACCAATATCTCACTTGTTACACAGAATACTTTGAAGACTGTACATGTATTATATTATCATGTTCTAGATAATGTCACATATCATTGATATTTTATCTGCCCTAGTTAAGAAGTATTTCACAGATAGAAAAAAGAATCTTTGATAATGGCTATAGACCAGAAGTTGGGACAATAGGTCTTGGGTCAAAACAAGGAGATTCAGGGGAGAGCACTATAGTCTTAGAACCTAGTCTGAGAGGAGATGCAGGTCAGGCCTGGGAAACAGGTCAGAGCTCTTGGTGGGATGTACACATGTGTAGTGGGGGAGCTAGATAATGCCCGGAGTAGCCTGTCCCCACCTGGGTCACATGTCTTTGTAGTGAAGTTTTCTTCTGTGGTATGAGAAGTTGTGCATTTCCAGACTATCTATACATATTCAAAATAAGTTCATAACGCATTTAACATCCTGACTATTTTTTGGATCATCCCTTTTAATAAACCTAACACATAAAATCTGTATCTAACTGTACAACGTATATGGATGGCCTTCAAGGAATCTGTGCACTCCCTAAAATTGCATGCAAAATTGTGAGCATATGAGCATTGTTAAGAGTGGGTCTGGCTTTCATCAGAGCCAAACCCATGACTCTAGAATAATTAAAGCCCAATGAATAGGTAATTAAAAATTGAGAAATTAAGGCCCATAATAAGGGCTTTTTTTCTCTCATAAAATTAGGGCTTTTTAGCATGTGATTTGGACATAAATACTGACTTACATCAAGAGCCACAGACTGTTTGGCCCAGGACTTCTTCACTTGATCGTACATAATTGTGTTGTTGATGCCAAGGCCACAGAAGATGACAAAAGCCTAGGAAAGAGAAAGCCCACTAATTAAAAACTGCAATAACTCACTGGCATAATCTTATATGAAAGCAGGCACTCATCAGAAATGGGTCTGAAAATATAATTTTATTGTACACAGAGGTAGGCCTTGGGGAAATATGCACATTAAAATTCTTAATTACTATTGTCATGTAACAGCTTTATAGCTCACATTGCACATGAGAAAAAATTGTTAATTTCATGTCATTGTGGAAAAAATGACTTTGTAAATTTAAAAACATACTTACAGTCTTACCAAATGTGTTCTTAATTCATTTAGATCGTGGACTGATTTTAGTAATTCCATTCCATTTAACTAAAGCAACCTCTTTTTAGTGGCTAGGGTATAAAATATTTTGATGAGGAAACCAAGTGACAATACCCATGAGGTAAATGTGAAAAGGAAGGAAGGTAGATTTAGAACCAGTTAGTAAAGAAGCTGTGAGATGTTCTTGGCTAGAGAAAAATAATCGTGGGGGTTTCATGTTGGTTATTTGTTGGTGCAAAGTTTATAAGGAAGCCTGTTCCAGGCCAACCTTTCCAGGTAGAGGGCAGATGGGAATAAATGGAAGCTTGAAAACCCAAGGAAGGTGATGGCCATACAGCCGGCAGAGCTGGCTCAAGGTCTCACGACTATCCATAAACGCTTGACAAATTTTGGCAAGCTGCTACTAGGAGACTATAGGTGACTCAGCTATAACCTTTGGTTCACAAATTTATTTTCTTACCTCAAAAAGTCGTTGATCTGCGTCATCAAAAGCTTTCCCATCAAGTCTATTTAACACCTGAGCCACTCCTGTGGGAAGAGTTTGGTTTATGTGGTCAGTTTCAGCACTGCTCACTGTGTTACCACAATATAATAAGCCCCGGCTGACTCCATACCTCCCCTAGGTAACTTCAGACACTCAGTTTAATCTCTGGTCTCCCTAGTGCCTGCTGTCTTTAGGAGAGGGGATCTGAGGTACACAGCAATGCAGTCGATCTTCAAGGTTGTGATATCCAAACTGGCTCACGGTGAAGCCTAAAGCTCTACCACGCATCAGTCTGAATCCTTGAAAATGTTTTTCGAGATGACTGTGCACAATCACTCTGATCTATCGGACATATATATACACATGGACATACACATACATGCAATTAGATACGTAATTGAGCTTAACTGTGTAAATACACATGTGTGTGCATGTATATATATAATTTTTTTTATTTTTTCAATCCCCTGGAACACAGTGCTTGAGTGAGGCAGTGTGGCATAGTGATTAAGAACATGGGCTCTGGTGTCACACTGTCTCAGCTCACATTTCAACTCCACCACAGCTGTTACCTTAAACAAGTTACCTAACTTTTTTAGCACTAAAATTCCTCATCTGTAAAGTGGGAATTAAAACGTTAACTATCTCAGAGGGTTAGGAAGATTAAATGAGATAATGTTTGGGGGCGCCTGGGTGGGCTCAGTCAATGAAGCATCTGACTTCAGCTCAGGTCATGATCTCACGGTTCGTGGGTTCAGGCCCCTCATCAGGTTCCCTGCTGGCAGCGTGGAACCTGCTTGGGATTCTCTCCCTCTCTCTCTGTCACTCTTGACTCGTGCTTTCTCTCTCTCTCAAAATAAATAAATAAACTTTAAAGAAAAAAATAAATGAGATAATGTTGGAATGTTTTAAAGTGAACATTAAAGAAGTTGGGAATTAGGACACCGTCAATCTTCAAAGCAAGGTTAGTTCTGCTTCTGCTACCAATGGGGTACATACAGTTCTAACAAACTTAATTTATGTACATTTCCTCTTTCCAAAGTTCATTTCCAGCACTGTGCCAGATGTCTCAAAACATACAGCTCTAACCAGAAAAACTGAACAATCTTGAAAAACATTCCCCTGTGTCCCCATTTAGTACAAACAAAAAAATAGCTATAATTCTAAAGCATGGTTGTGTTTTTTAAAATACCTAACTTCTCACTAGGGAGGTAAGTCATCATATGCTAGACGACATATGTAATGAAACACAAATCTTTTAGCATGTAGTAGGCAAACTGCAGTCTTAGTTTTGAAAGCATAACAGATGTTTACTGTTACGAATGAAAGCTATGGGGCAACTGGGTGGCTTAGTGGTTAAGTGTCTGACTCTCGATTTTGGCTCAGATCATGATCTCTCCTGGTTCGTGAGTTCGAGCCCCGAGTTGGGCTCTGTGCTGTCAGCTCAGAGCCTGCCTGGGATTCTCTCTCTCCCACTCTTTTTGTCCCTTCCCCACTTGCCACCCCTCCTCAAAATAAGTAAAAAATAAAAATAAAAGTTAAAAAGAAAGGAATGAAAAGCTAGGATTAGATTTGAGGTTGCCACTGGACACTAATCTTAGAATATTCTGTGTTCATTAATATACCAATATTTTTCTATAAATTAAGCAAATGGATGAAAAAATTCTGTTATGGCTCAAGTCCTGACAACATTGACAGAATACTAAGTTCTTGATAAGCAGCAGTGCCTTTCAGTTTAACAGGCAATGTCAGGGGGAAGCGAAGAGAGGCAAATAGATGCACTAGTACCTAGTCCCCTAGGAAAAAAATCATGTTTTAATTGTGTTTCAATAATTTTAATAATTCCTTCACTCTTTATGACTTCTCTAACCACTGACTTCTTCCTTAGGTTTGATACTTTCCTGACTGAGGTTTTGAGGGGAGGGAAAGAAGAACAGGAGGTAGAGAAAACTTAGAAGCTCCTTTGGACCACAGTTCCATATTCTGGGTCAAGTACAGCCTATTTTATTAAAAAAAAAAAAAATTTTTTTTTAACCTTTATTTATTTTTTTTGAGACAGAGAGAGACAGAGCATGAATGGGGGAGGGGCAGAGAGAGAGGGAGACACAGAATCGGAAGCAGGCTCCAGGCTCTGAGCCATCAGCCCAGAGCCTGAGACGGGGCTCAAACTCACAGACCTCGAGATCGTGACCTGAGCTGAAGTCGGCTGCTTAACCGACTGAGTCACCCAGGCGCCCCCAGCCTATTTTAGAATCATCCAAACAGAAAGATGCATGCTCAGTATATGTCTAATAATACATGTTTTGGGGGTGCCTGGGTGGCCCTGTCAGTTGAACATTTGACTTCAGCTCAGGTCATGATCTCGCCATAGATGAGTTCGAGCCCTGGGTCAGGCTCTGTGTTGACAGCTCAGATTCTGGAGCCTGCTTTAGATTCTGTGTCTTCCTCTCTCTCTGACCCTCCCCTGCTTGCACTCTGTCTCTCTCTCAAAAATAAATAAACATTAAAAAATTAAAAAAAAAATACATGTTCTTTTTCCTTTGCACATACTCTGTGCGTAAAAGCATAGATGTAAACATAAAGATGTAATGGAAAGTCTGTATAGGAGTTAGGAGCCCTGACTTTTAATCTCTACCCTGCTACTGACTCCCTCTGTGATTTTATTCTGGACTTTGCATGATACCCCCACTTCAATTTCTACAAGGTAAGATAAGAAAGTCCTATTAGTTGATTTCTGAGATCTTCTCCAACTTCAAAATTATTGGTCCTTGGTTAAAAGAATAAATATTTGTTCGTTGTTCAGATTAATGTTGATTCACCAGGAGTCTGCACTTATGAGATTAAACAAAAGAATGAAACATAGGCTGACAAGTCCTGGACATAAAAGAGGGGAGCAGGTATCAATTCTTGGTCTTTTCAGTAAGATCAAGTGTAAAAGGGGCGAGCAGGTAAAAAAGATAAGGTGTATTTTAATGTAAATTTGTCTTTATAAAAGAAGTTTGAACTACTTAGGTAATGTCTTACCAATTATTTGGTGGTTGCTATTCCAAATAGGGACACAGAGAACAGATCTTATATGAAACCCAGATATCTGGTCAGCCTAGGATATAAGAAAATAGTTAATTAAAATTAAGCAACATTTACCCATTTCTGACTTACAGCTTACCACTCTTTATAATAGACATTTTAAGATCACTTTTAAAAAGATACATTATAATCTATTTTTTAATGCATACACTCACCTGTCTCTTAATTTAAAACATCACTATGAACATCCTAAGGGGATCAAGTCCCTACCAAATATGAATCAACCAAATGACCCCATGTCAACACCACCTCCCCCAATCCCTGCAGCCACAGAGAACTGGGTGTAAAACTCTTGATCATGATCATACTACCAGAAAAAATTCTGGCAACTGTTTCTGCCCTGAGTATAAAGCATTTTAATTAAACCAGTAGTCAATGGGCACATCTGTTAGTAAAAGTGTTTTGAGCCTATAATGCTGCCATATGTATAATTAGTTTTAATACTCTATATTTTTAACATCACTAATTTACTATGCATAAAATAATATACAAAAAATTGAAGTTGCAAAAATATACAATAAATGTAGAGGTTCAGAGATCTTCTTTCTTCTAGAAGGCTGTCAGATGACATATTTAAAATATGAAGATATAGTAACCAGGATCAACAAACATCATTCAGTAAAAGCTCCATGTAATATTAAAACTGATGGTCCACATCTGAACTGTTAGATAAGAGCTACTAAAGACTGACAGAGCATTGGTGAGTTCATATGACCTTGAGTTCTATTGAGAAAGGTCATCCTGCCATCCCAGTACTATAGGAAAAACAATAAGATATCAAGGTTTTAGATCATGATTATTGGGGTAAAAAGGTACTGTAATATTTTAAAACATTGTAGCACTTAAGAGCTACACATTTAAAACATTTGAAATTGGAAGTTAATTTACACACCTAAATTTTATGTTTGGATTGTTTTGGTTTTCCTCTGAGAAAATAATCTTCCAGATGTCTTCTATTCTTGATACCAATATGTAAGTTTCTTTTTTTAGAGTAATTTTTTTTGTTTTGTTTTGTTCAAGAAATCTTCCTCTGCTCCTGGACCATGAAGATATTCTCCTATTCTTTTCCTAGAATCTTTATAGTTTTAACTTTCACATTTAGATCTGCAATCAAACTGGAAATGATTCTCGAGAACAGTGTGAGCTAAGAATCAAGATTCTTCAAGTATCTATTTATCTACCACCTCCTATGCACCAGATACATTGCTGGTGTGGATATAAAAATGAAGTTGAGGATATAAAAATGAAGTTAAACAGTTGCTTGAGGAACTCACAATGTAGAGTGAAGACAGAAATAGTTAAGATAATATAAGTGTCCAAGTAACGAATGTTTGGAACACTATAGAAAAACCAGCAACTGACTCTGTTTAGAGAAATCAAGAGCAGCTTTAGATCCTTACCAGGTGAGTCTTCAGTGACAGGGATGACAGTGACGATGATGAGCTAACATTTACTGGGTGTTTGCTTCATGTCCGGCACCCTATTCGGCACCTTCTCGTGCATTATCTCATTTACTTATTAAAACAACCTTACAGGTAGGTACTGTTAACATCCTCCCTTTCAGATAAGACTCTGATATCTGCCTTGAAACTGGAGAGACTGGTTCAAAGGAAATCAGACAATAACAAACACATCCATCAAAGTTACCCTCCAAAAGAAACAAAGTGGTTTTCCTCCTCTCCCTGAGGCTAACAGTCTGAATTACAGCGATGCTAGTGAGCAGGAGGAGATTGAAGTCGATTTTCCAGGTCTAGGAGGTATAAGCTACAGACTTGGACTGGCCAGAGCAGCACTGGAATGTGTGGGTCTGTTTTGCTGACGGACACACAACTGTCAGGTGTCCTGAACCGGTGCTGAGAAGGAGGCACGATTGCTCTGCCAGCTCTGGGACCACCATGGCCCCACTCTAACCCTTCCTAGGAGATCTGAAGCAGCTGAGGAGAGAGGTCATGGTGCAAGAAGACAAGGAACATGCAGTGAGTGAAAGAAACCAGGACAGAGACGGCTTGAGAGGCTGGTGGGGAGAAAAACAAACCCTAGGCTGTTTGCCAGTGAAATAAGCAAGAATTCTGTTTACCAAAAATTATTGTAGTTCCCCAAAAGAAGTTTTTATTCTGGGGAGCTGAGAGTATGTGTTCTCCCATCCCTCCTGAGGATAGCATGGAAGTCTCTGGTTTGAGTAAGAGTGGCTGGAGTCCCTTGATGTGGGGAATACAGGAAGTTTGAGTGAGATGATCCTGAGTTCAAGTTATAATTGAGATGGCAGGGGAGAGGGCGGTTAGGGACTCATCCTGATGTCATCAGCCTCTGGTTCTAATTGATTGAGTAAAATCACCAGGGAAGAACTTGTTCAAGGAAGACACAAAAGGGCTGAAAACTGGGACATGATATTTCGGGCAGAAACATGAACACAGGGTCAGTGACAGGGAGGAAAAAAGAACTCCAAAGCTCATACTCTTAACCTCCATGCTTTGTAGCATTTCTAACCTGTGAATACATTGCTACAACCTTTCTGGAAATAGATTTACTGATGTGTATCCAGAGTCCAAAATGTATAAATACCCTTGACCAATTCCTAGGTCTAGAAATTTATTCTATGGTAATTATCATAGCTATACACAAAAGTTTACATATGAATGTATAAATCATACAATTACCAATGATAGTGATATATTAGAAATAACCTGAATACTCAACTAGAGGGAGTAGGTTGAGTAAACCATAGCACATCTACACAGTGGAATATTATCCATCTAATTTAAATCATGCTATAGAAGAATATTTGTTAATGTGGAAAATTTTAACATATTAAGTGACAAGAGTGTGGGTATCTGTGGGTGTACAAACACTTACTATATACATTGGAAAATCCTGGAAAAATTATAACCAAAGTAGTCCTCTCTGAATTGTTTGCCTATGGGAGTTTTTGTTTCTTTACTTTAAAAATAATCCTTACTTTTTAGAACAGTTTCAAGTTCACAGCAAAATGAATGCAAGTACAGAGAGTTCCCATACATCTCTTGCCCCCACACATGCACCTCAACATCTCTCAGGACCAACATCACTCACCAGAGTAGTACTTTTGTTACTACTGATGAAACCACACTGATACATCATTATCATCCCAAGTCCACAGTTTACATTAGGTTCACTTGTGATGCTGTACATTCTATGGGTTTTGACAACGGGGTCATGACATGTATCCACCATTAGAGTATCATACAGAGTAGTTTCAGTGCCTCTCAAATCCTTTGTGCTCCACCTGTTCATTCCTCCATCCATGTTCAGATCTGGCAACTACTGATCTTCCCCCTGCCCCAGCTTTACTGAGGTAGAACTGACAAATTTATAACATGCTTAATGTGTACATCATGATGATTTGATATATGTATACACTGTGAAAGTATTCTTTCGGGTTTTTTTTTAATTTTTTAAGTTTATTTATTTATTTTGAGAGAGACAGAGTCAGCACGAGTGGGGGAGGGGCTGTGGAGAGGGAGAGAGAGAATCCCAAGCAGGCTCTGTGCTGCCAGCACAGAGCCCGATGTGGGGCTCAAACCTACAAAGCTGCGAGATCATGACCTGAGCTGAAACCAAGAGTCGGACACTTAATTGACTGAGCCACCCAGGCGCCCCTGTCTTTGGGAGTTTTTAAATTACTGTTTGCGGGTGCCTGGGTGGCTTAGTCGGTTAAGTGTCTGACTTCAGCTCAGGTCATGGTCTCACGGTTCGTGGGTTCGAGCCCCACATCGGGTTCTGTGCTGACAGCTCAGAGCCTGCAGCCTCCTTCAGATTCTGTGTCTCCCTCTCTCTCTGTCCCTCTCCTGCTTGTGCTCTGTTTCTCTGTCTCTCAAATAAATAAACATTAAAAACATTAAATAAATAAACAAATAAGTAAATAAATAAATTACTACTTGTGTTTTCTAAATTTTGGATAATGAATTACTTTCCCATAAGGGAACAAGTTATTTTCTAAATAGAACTAGAGTGGAACAATAGTGTCAAATTTTGCAGAATAGTCAAACAGGATAAGCACCGAAAATGGGCTCTTGGATTTAGTAGCACAGAAGGATAACTGAAGGCAAATATAGTCAGGGCAAGAAGGGATGGGATGAGGATCAGAAGTCAAGTGGTTAGTTCTGAAGGAGAGGGAGGCCACACTGAGAGTGCAGAGCTGCATTGATCCAACACTAGAGGCTTACATGGGCTGAGCACAACAGGAGAGGAGAGGCAACAGAGGATGTTGAAAATGTCTTTTTTTTTTTTTAAAGGTTTATTTTTGTGTGAGAGAGAGAGTGTATGTAGGGGAGGAGCAGAGAGAGAGAGAGGGAGACAAGGATCAGAAGTGAGCTCTGTGTGGACAGCAGCGAGCCCAATGCGGGGCTTGAACTCACAAACTGTGAAATCATGACCTGAGCCAAAGTCAGATGCTCAACTGACTGAGCCATTCAGGTGCCCTGAGAATGTCTTTAAATCGTTCTCACTGTGGCTGAGGGAAGGAAGTGAGGCTGGGACTAATTGGCTATGAAAATAAGGAAGAGAGAGCAGTAATGATCAGCATGCTTGAAGAGCCCAGCAAGATGGGAGAGAGGGAGGGGAATGGCAGAGTATGACGAGGGTGAACTTTCCAAATTGAAGATCATTAGGGCAATCCCCCCACTTGTCTATCTGTAGCAATGCTGTTGTTTCTAGAAAGTTCAACTAATCCAGGTTGATTGTATAACCATATGAAATGGCAAGGGCTGGGAGCACATATCATCCCCTGCAGGGACTGCAGGAGAAGAGCACAAAATGTCTGAAGAATGAATACCAAACAAGGATGAAGAGGAATAAGAAAGTATGAAGGAAAGAATCATCTCTGTTCATCAAAGAATCCCAGGTCTCCAGATCATATCAGTCAATGGCGCTCAGAAATATTTACTGCCCTCTCAACCCTGACCAAGGCACTAGAACTCTCTGTCTCAATTTTGTCATCAATATTGATCTTGTGCAAACCAAAATGTCAACATTGGCTATCTCCAGATTTTGGTATGGTAGCTGATTCTCATCTTTTTTCCTTTGTGCTTTTTCTTATTTTCCAAGTTGTTTTATAAGAATATGAGCATGAAACGGTTTCAAAATTTGTAAGGTGTCTTACAAATGTAAATATTACTGAGAGGAATACCTGCCCCCAAATATCCACCCCACTATTCTACAAGGTCCCCACTCCATCATTCTCAGTTTAAAACTCACATCATTAGAGTCCTAATTGTTAGACCATATGAGACTAAGCAGCCTTTCTAGAAGGTTACAATTAAAATAAACATACTATCTGGTAGTGCCTACTTCTTTCCAATTAAATATCTGTATACCTAAAAATTTTGTCTAGTCTGTGTCCTGATTTGGTTTTTCCAGTTGATGGATCTACTCAGAGCCATCAAAACACACTTGTTACATTTTCCAGCCTCTCAAAGGTGGTCAAAGGAAATGTTAAATGAATCGGTGATAATGTAACACTATTCTTTAATATTCAAAATGTTTCCTTTCCCTATAAGGATATGTACAATTTAAGCTATAATCTAAAGCAATACTTTATCCCTCAAATGTCAATCTACCAGTAAGAAATTCTGGTATTAGGACAAGCTGAGGGAGACGTTCTGAAGTCAGTCCCTTCATTTTCCCGAAACTAAGTAGAGAGGCAGTTTCTTTTTGTCTACCTTACCTACACATAGGATCAGTCCTAATGGCTTCTAGAACATACCTACAAATGATTCCTTAAATTTCTGACGAAAGTACTCCTAAAGAAATAACTGACCTTTGGGCTTAGAACTGAGGCATTGTCTTCATCACCTATGTAGCAAAGTCTGTTGTACTCTTACAACCATGGGACCCCTATACTGGTCTTCATTCAGCAAAGCTACCCCATTCTATACCTTAATTCAAGTCTTAGTAATCCTCCTGACCTTTTTGCCTTCCTGGTCATCTGGAATTCTTATATCCCACCATCCAATCTTCCCTAGCAAACCCTACTCCCGGGAAAGGATCTCAAACTGGCTTACACTGAGTATCAGCACTTGAGACATTATTGGTAGCAAATGCATTTCAGCAGGTGCACAGAGCTCTATCTCTTAATGGTTTCAATTTTGCACATTTCCCTTTGTCAGGAGCAGCAGAGCTGATAGACCATGAGGCGTTATAGAGAATAGACAATGAACTGTCCTCCTGGGCTAGCACTCAGCATTTCAGATTGTGGGGGTGCTTTGCTATGAAGATCTGACAGGCAAAATGGGCTTTAATGCTTTAAGTCAAAGGATCTTAGAGCCCAGAGTCCCATTATCCTTAAGTGCTACATGACGAGGGCAAGAACTATTGAGTTGTCTTCAACAGGCTTTGATAAGAAAAAGAAAACAACAAAACAAAACAGAGAAAGAACCTCATGTGGGAAAACTCATGGGATTGAAGCGTGACGGACTTAGGGCCATGACACCTTAGATTTAACTGTGTAACTGGGCATCAGCCACCATGGTAGAGGAGATCTGGGTGCTGATGGGTTTCTTACTGCTCTTAAATTTGTAACAAATACATTTGTCACCAAATCATCCATGCAGAAGGCGTGTCCTACATTGTAGTTATTTTCTGCCATCTCCCCTGTGCCAAACCTTTTCTATTTAAATGTTGGGTCCAATTGTTCATTCCTGCTGTAGGCAGAGGACAAACTTTGCACGTAATGGCTCTGAAAATTCTCCCCATAACAATACAAATGGGAGGAAATACTAAATTAAGCAATAGAATATTATATCTTATAATGACTAAATAATGGCTTGTTGTGCATTAGTGTATTTGTTTTAGGGTATTCTTTTGAATCTAGTATGAAAAGAAGGGCAGAAAGCTTTGCAGATAATGCACTAGAGTGCAACTAATTATTGGAGGATGAATTCATAAGCACAATGCCAGCTAAAAGCAAGATCAGAATAACTGTTTCAGGGTATTTGTAAATAGAGTATGCGCTCTAAGAAGCCACCTGATACAACAGCAGGTCATCTGAAAACGCACTTTATGTACATGCCATTGGCACAGTCTCAAACGAGTATCTTAGGATAAAATCCAAGCAACACTCCATGCTGACCAGGGCAATAGAAAATAATCCATCTAAATTCCCCAAAGATACAGTAAGACAAGTTAATTTACTTAGATCTTACATTATTTCAATTCTAGTTTTGAGTAATAGTGTATAGTTTTTAGGGGGCTCACAATAGCCTGGCAAAATATAATTTCACATCAGATATAAAGGGTCTAAAATTTTAAAATATCTTTATAATTTTGCCTGATTACAAAAACAATACAAACCCTTGGGAAATTTTTAAGTAAAAATAAAATCAAAAGCTCTAATCTTTCCATCTCTATCATGGCAACTATTGACAGTTTAGTATAAGTTCTTGCTGATCTTTTCCTACAAATATACAACATGCTTATGCATCAATTTATGATATATTCAATAACATATCATATATTCATAAATAAAATATATAAAATGTTCAACAACACTTAACAATAATGACTATTTTTTTTACTTCTTGTGTGTCTATTTATTTATTTATTTATTTTAATATGAAATTTATTGTCAAATTTGTTTCCATACAACACCCAGTGCTCATCCCAACAGATGTTCTCCTCAATGCCCATCACCCACTTTCCCCCTAAGTACTAAACATTGTTCCAGTTGTTGGGGAGATATCAGTGAACAAAACCAACAAAATTCTCACCTTCATTGTGGTTACATTCTAGCGAGAGAAGACAGATGGCAAACAATACAAAAAAATACAGAAATAGATTACATGTTAGGAGGTGTTAGGAATTACAGAGAAAACATAGAGCAGGATGAAGGGGACTTAATATCAAGGCTGCCAGGCTTTACTAACAGGTAACATTTGAAAGATGATTTTAAAGAAGTGAGGATGGGAGCACGCAGATACTGGGGGAATAGAATTTCAGATGAGGGAATAGCCAGTGCAAAGGCCCTGAGATAGGTGTGTGAGTAGCACGTTCTAGAAATAACAAAAAGACCAGTATGGCTGGAGAAGCAGGAGTAAGGGCTGGGGTTAGATAAGAGGTGCTAGATTGTGTAAGGGCATTGTAAACATCTGAAAGAATTCTGAGTCTGGCTTTTACTCTAGTGGCATAAGGAGACTTTGAAGAGTTTGTGAGCAGACTTTTGATATGCTATGACTTGAAATTTAAAAGCATCTGGTTATCTGGCTATTGTAATGAGAACAGAGTGCAAAGGAGAAGAGTGGAAGCAGAGATTAAGAGGCGATGGCCATGAAATAGTCCAGAGATGAGGGTGGCTTGGACTTGGGAAGTAGCAGTTGAGTGGTGAGAAGTGGTCAGATTCTGGATAAATCTTGCAAATAGAGCCAACTGGACTTCTTGATGAGTTACATGTGCCAGATGAGAGAATCATGCCTATAAAATTTTTGTCGTAAGCGTCAGGAAGGATTGAGTTGCCTTAATAGAGACAGGGAAACAGAGAGAGGAGTAGACTTGGAAGAAAAAAGGTTGTGGGCTCTGTTTTGGACATGTTAGGTTTGAGGGGTCTGATTGAAAAATATGTGTATATATGTGTATGTATATATGCACATATATCATTCTATACATTATTCTATACACACATCTTTGTGTTTTTTTTTTTTTTCACTTGTGGACATTTTTCCATATCAGGACATAGGGAAGATCTTATGGGATAGAGAGATTTTGTGTGGGTGCAATTTTCATCATTATTATAGTATGGTAGGCAGAATGCTAAAGATGACCTCTAAGATTCTCACCTGCCACCTTCCACTTTGTACCTATCTGGCATAATCCTCTCCACTTGAGTGTGAGCAGGACTTGTAAATATGACAGGATAATCACTTCCTTGATTAGGTTATGTTATGTGGCAGAGGTGATGGGACAGCCACTCTTGTGATTATGTAAGTCACCCCTGACATTATGTAAGCCTCTGTCACAGCCAACTGGAGTGAGATTCTCCTGTTGGCTTTGAGCAGGTGAGCCGCCATGTTGTGAGAGGGCCATATGGCTAGTACCTAAGAGCAATCTCCAGGAGCTGAGAGAGACTTTTTACCAGCAGCCAGTAAGAAAATGGAAACCTCAGTCTGCAACTGCAAGGAACTCAATTTTACCAACAACCTGAATAAGCTCTGAAAAGTGCCAAAGTACAAACGAGAATGTCACCTGACTAACACCTTACTTTTAGCCTGTGAGAACCTGGAGCAGAGAACCCAGCTATGTCACGCCCAGATTTTTCACCTACAGAAGCTGTGAGATAATAAGTAGGCGTTTGTTTTAAGCTGCTGAATTTGTGCTGACTTGTTATGTGGCAATAGAACATTAATATACATGGTATTCTGTCCAATATCTTTAGGAGCCAAGCATGGGTACTGCCTCGCAAGGAGAAAATGACTGGGAAAACTACAAAGCCCACCTACATGATAACCCATGAACATGAGTGCTTCTTCAGGCACTATAAATAAATATAATTAGGTATATATACATATTGGTCTTCCATTCTTTTCATGGAGGATGTAACAGAGTCTTGTAACAGAATAAACATATCACAATCTTCATAAGGTGGCAGAATTTAAAGCTCAGAAATTTAGTTCTGGCTCTGTGAGTATCTTATATAACCATTCTGTCATAAATTTCCACCCATAAACCAGAGTCTGGCCTTACAATCATGCATGCTATCAAGCACAGCAGGCGCTACTCCTAAGAGTCAACTCAAACAGGCAGACAGAAGGCAAATAATCACTGTGGCTTGCCCTCTAAGTTGCTCTGTTTCCCACAAGGAGGGAACTCCATTAAATATTTAATACAATCACAAAGAGAACACCCAGCAGGAGGACAACTATGATTATTTGCCCCATCGCCTTCACAGCAAGCTCCTGTGGCACCTGGGATGGGCTTTATATCACATTATAGATCCCTTTGTAGTTTCTATTAAAAGGAAGACCAACAGTTTCGAAACTGAGGTTTCAAAATAAAGATCATTCTCTTGCTGTCTACCTTTGGGCAGAGTTTGTGAGGACTTCCCAGAAGTTATTATAAGGCATGAAAGACACCAAGATTGGAAATCCAGTTTCCACTTTAGCTGTACAGCTAAGGCAAAGCTTGGTAGGATAAATTCTCTCTTATTAACAGGAAATAGCCACTGGCATCATGAATCTCCAAACTGACAAGCTTCCCATGTTAGTCTAAATTGGAGAAGAAACTACCAAATGCACACAAGAGAACGTGCTGTGGTTGGCACCCAGTTAGAGATCTGAAGAATCCACAAGATGGTTCCCGGGGAGAGTCATTCATCAGTGCTCTGGACAGTTTCATTCAGGGAGTAGGGAACACTTCCCTAGCCAGTGTCAATGATCAGGAGCATCCATTTGGGCTTAACATGAACAAAAACTAAACTCCTATTGTATTATGCCATGCAGATTTTGGAGTTTATTTATTGCCCTAACTGATACAGTGGTTTGAACGTAGGCAACAGGGCTATGTTTGAAATATACCAGTGTAATTGGCTTTTTAGCTATATGTTTTAAAGATTGGTGGGTTGTTGGGGATTGGACTGTGTGGGGAGCCCCTGAAATTTGATCATCCTTAATGTACCTTGCAAATCTGGCCTCAGGATGTCTGGCCATTCTTTTGAAGAGCCGTCTTCATATTGCTGGCTCCTTTAGGGGAAGAGATGATGACCATCTCCCAAGATGCATCTCACAAGACATGCATCTAGCCGTCACCACTTTGTAACTAATGCCTATTATTGTTCCTCCTCTGAGAAGACAAGAAAAGACCTGGCTGTCTTGAAGACCTACAGGTTGTCAGATTAGTGCCACCATCTCTTCTTCACAGTCAACAAACAATCACCCTTAACTCTCCTCTTTGGCTACAGACTTTCATCTTCCTTCCCCACTGTGCCTCCAGATGAAGAGGACTGAAGTTGGCTTGTCTTTAATCAAGATCTGCTGGTCTGCAGCTCTGTGTAAAGGCACCCTCATTTAGAGAAAAAGACCTGCTACTAGCACCCCACCCTCACCTCCAAATAAGAAACGAGTCCTTAATCACATGAGTATCTTCACTGACATTACAAAATATTGCTATAGAATTTTGCATGTTACAATATATACTCAAGTAGTACGCCCAAGATGGCTCAGCTGGTGAGGGGAGCTTACAGGACAAAAAGTTAAGTCTGCAGGCCAACATTCATGTACCTCTGTGGATAGAAAAAAGATGGAGTGGTGATTCCATTGCCCAGGCAGCCCCTTACCAGCTTAGGGAATTGAAGTTCCTGTCGGTTTTGTGCCCTGCCTTGAGGAAGGTGTGTGGCCTTAGGTAAGTCACTTTAGCCCTCTGAGTCTGCTTCCTCAAGTGTAAATTAAAGAAACCTCAAATATTCCTATTAACTGAAAGTTGACACATCTACAGTATGAAACCTCAGGATAAGGCCAATCCAATTTTCAGTGTTCTATCCCAGGACATTATATTGTCTGATGAATTGGGTCCTTCTTCATGTTCAGTGAAGAGATTTCAGGTTGCCAGAATTAGCCACTGAGCCACTGAGAACTTTAGGATAGATAAATGTGTTTCTGGCAAATTTAAGTTCATTATATGGACTTATGTTGAGAAAATCTGTAGGAAAAATAGGAAATGCTTTGAAAAAGATTACCCATGCTACCTCTCTGCAAAGTATCATTCTTGTTAACCAGCTTCAAACTACTCAGGGAAGTCAGTGAATATAGAGAACCAAAAAGCAAGCACTTTTTCCAGTGAAGAAAACTCTGGGAGATGCTCCCTTAATCCTGGCTTAAAAAAATCATTTCCTTATATTCTATCAGTGATAAGTAACTACTCAATTATGATTACTGGTAAAAATTATGGATCCACATGCTAGCAGACCAAGAAGAGAGGACTCAAACCTTTGCAGGAAGACAATGCAATTCTAAAAGTTACCCTCTACCTCTTTGATGATTACAGAATTACTGTTAGTGCAAGAATGAAGCATATTTATTTTGTCATGGTAATTTTTTATCTTGAGGAAAATACTTAACACATTAATAAAAAATATTTATCTGAAATGGTTGTCTTTATCTTATGATCTACACCATCTTACATCAGGCTTCATGGGGAGAAGGTTGGGGCCTCTTAGCCTCTTGGCACTGTGGCTCCGTCTGGAGTCTCATTCATTATTAACATAAACAGTTGACACCTGTCACTGAGGCAAAATATACTTGAGAAAGGAGGAAGCCTAAGCAGATAAATAATGTTGCTTTTCTTGGTATGATACATAACACACACATGCATACACACATGTGCCTACACACACACACACAACACAACATATACACAAATTTGTAGGACATATCTACTAAATGCCTCTCTCTCTCTCTCTTACCTCCAACTGCATTAATTCCTTTCTATTTTTTTCCTTAGCATGAGAAGGGAAACATAACTTTAAATTCCAGTACCATACAAAGAGACCATGTAAATATCATATATAATGCATCTCCAGATTTGCATTTGAAATTTGGTTATTAGGTGTGTGACAGACTGAAAGCATTTTAGGTGTAAGGACAAGAAATAATGATGGTCTAAGTACATGCTTTATTTTATCAGAGGGAAGAATGTGATTTTACTAAATAGTCACTGCTTAACCTACCACAGTTTACTGCCTTCAGATATCATTGCTTCTAACTACTGGATAAAAGCATGATATTTTGGGGGCGCCTGGGTGGCTCAGTCAGTTAAGCCTCCGACTTCGGCTCATGATCTCACAGTCTGTGAGTTCGAGCCCCGGGTCAGGCTCTGTGGGACAGCTCAGAGCCTGGAGCCTGCTTGGGATTCTGTGTCTCCCTCTCTCTCTGACCCTCCCCCGTTCATGCTCTGTCTCTCTGTCTCAAAAATAAATAAACATTAAAAAAATTTTTTTAAAAAGCATGATATTTTTTTATGCCAAATCTCACAGAACTAACTGTTGCATTTTTGCTCAAGAGTCCACCTTGTTCTTTTTATAGATCAGTGGAGTAGGCTGCCTTATCGGAATGGACTATAAGCAGAGAAAAATGTAAAATGGCTGTATCACTAATCAGGAAGAGTTCTGGTAAGAGTCTGACTGTAGACATAAGAATACGGTCTATCCAAGATCACTATAATAAGCAAGAAGTTTTCTTGAGATAGTAAATGTGCTTGCTACATGTGCTGTTTTTGTAAGAAAAAAAAAGGGCAAGGGCACCTCTGTGGCTCAGTTGGTGAAGTATCCAACTTCAGCTCAGGTCATGATCTCATGGTCTGTGGGTTCGAGCCCTGTGTGGGGCTCTGTGCTGACAGCTTGGAGCCTGGAGCCTGTTTCAGAGTCTGTGTCTCCCTCTCTCTCTGACCCTCCCCTGTTCATACTCTGTCTCTCTCTCTCTCTCTCTGTCTGTCTCTCAAAAATAAATAAACATTAAAAAAAAAAAGAGCAATGATTGGACAAGAATTTTTCCTTCCCTGATAGAGGTGAAGATAGCCTATGACCCAGCATGTCATTCTCAAGATATAGACACTACAAAAACTCCTGTGTGTGTGCACTAGAGACATGTACGAGAATGTCCCTGGCAGTTACGTATGTAAAAGCAAAACACGGAACCCAAATGTCCATCAACACTATAGTGGACAAATAAAGTGAGGTTTATTCATACAGTGGAATACTTGGCAGCAGTGAAACTAAATGAATGAATTACAAACTCCTATGACTCAGGAACATACGTTGAATGAAAAAACAAGCCACAGAAGAATACATACAATATAATTTAATTTCTATAAATTTCAGAGAAACACAAGATATAATGACATATTTGGCATGGAGTCAAACATATGCAATGAACCTACACAGAAAAGAAAAAGAGTGTTAAATTCAAATTAGGACAGTGGTTACCTCAGCAGGGAAAGTAAAGGAGAAAGTACTAGAGAAGATCAGTACAAGGATTCAAGAGTAATCATCCTGTTCTTTTCTTAAACTGGGTAGTGGGTGTTCACTGCATCATGTTTTGTTATACCTTAACATACGGCTAATGAACCAGCTTTTTAAAATGGTGTAAAAAAAATAAAATGGTGTAATTTTTTTATTCCTTTTGCTTCCTCAGAATTTGACTTCATGGTTCAAAGCTAAGAGCAGAATAACATAAATCCATACCAAATTTAGTACTATGATTTGGGGTAGGAATCAACCCATCACCCCTTGACATCTAATCTCACATGATGGCTTGGTAACAAAGGATTGGTAATGAATGATTTTTCTGCATAGCAAGGCTTGTAGTTTGTTCAACTATTACTGATGTCAGTAAGAGGATACTGAGAGCATTCCTTCATAAAATTGTGTTTAGACATCTGTTCTTCAGTATTTTCTCTCTAAAAGCAAGGAAGAAAGAAACATGGCCAAAGGCAAAATTTCATCGAATTAGTCCTAGCCCAATCATAATGCTAAAGTATACAAATATTGAGCTCTATCAATCATTTCTGCTCTGCTAATCACAGAACCAAGGTGGTGTTATTCTCCCTCAAAGGAGGACAACTAAAGGAGCTTTGGGCTGTGTACTTCCCCGAGGAAGGTAACTCAAAGCTCAGAAATAACACATCAGAACTGAAAAGAACTAGAGGGTGGTCAGTGTGGGGACAGCTCAGGGGGAGCATGCTGCAGAGACACCCAACCCAGACTGGGAGTTCATGAAAGGATTTGCAAGGTAGGAGCAGCTGAACTCTATGCTTAAGAATGAACAGAAACTACTAGAGGACATAGCCTGGGGGAAGAAAGCTCCAGGCAGCTACAGAGAGGTGCTGAGTTTTGGGGAGTCTAAAATCTTCCTGCAGAGATCTGAAAAGATGACACGACTAAAGTTCTAAGTTTGGTTTAGACTGAAGCCCCCTGCCACATCGTGACCCACCCCAGACGTGGGACAGCACAGGGCAAGGCTGAGGGGGAGTGCTCTGGAGTCCAGAGACTGAGACTGAATCCCTGTCTCCAGAGTCATCAACCAGCTCTCATTTCAGCTTAAATGTTCAGTTCTTATTGCTAATGTATCCTCCGTGCTGTAGCCACCGAAGTGGTGTGATCTTCCTAAAATACAACTCCTGTGTCTCCCTGATTAAAAACTCAA
Source organism: Panthera uncia (assembly GCF_023721935.1). Classification (NCBI taxonomy): domain Eukaryota; kingdom Metazoa; phylum Chordata; class Mammalia; order Carnivora; family Felidae; genus Panthera; species Panthera uncia. The sequence goes on along the minus strand of NW_026057584.1, from coordinate 55,104,476 downwards.
CTACTGATTCCCCGTTGCCCAGGATAAATACTCAAACTTCTTAATGCAGCTTTCAGATTGGAGCAATCTGGCCCCTGCTTCCCTCTCCAGCCTCATCTACCTGGTGCTTCAGCAGCATTAACTCACCTCAGCCCCCAGCCCTCCAACCCCTCAGCCCCCCCATCCCCCGGGCCCCATGCTTTCTCAGCTTTGCCTAGAACACATCTCCACCTAAAACTCCTGCTACTCTTTAGATCTTCACTTGGCAATATAGAATAGGAAACGTGTAATTTATTGAATACACACACACATGCACACACAAAGATATTTTATAAGTTCATGTAAATTTGTCTGTATGATACTGTAGATACTTAGAATTTAAACACCTGCAAGTCTAGGTTGCTTTAATATATTCTGCATATAGCACAATGTGCCTTCAAAATTAACATTAAACAATAACAAACCAATTTACCATTTCTTGGGAGCAATTTTTAAAAACATGGTAATTGTTCTAGCATCTGTTGGGAAATAACTATGTTATATCCACATTTTTATTAATAACTATTTCATAGTTTAATATAAACTATCTTTAATATAAAGTGTTCATGAATTAATGCATGGGTACATGCAATATAATATGTACCCAATTGTAAAGAGCATCAAAGTAATACATAATAGATAGCCATTTTGCCACAAATCAGAGTAGAGAGAGATTTTTCTGTTACTCAACAGTAGACAATGCTAAAAATCTGATCACAGGGGAAAGACGCAAAAAAAAAACAAAAAAAAAAAAAACAAAAAAAAAAACTGCCAGTAAACTCAGGGGTGACTGTGATGTATACGATGTCCCTTTTTTGCTTCAACCAGCAAACCATCACCAGTGTGACAACTGAACCTTAAGAGTGCAACCAGAGAATTCCTCTTACCTCGGCATCAAAGCGAGGATCCTGGTAGGCATCGCTGATGTTCACCGGGAGGCCTGTGGAAGCCACTAGCTCGGCAACACTGTTATTTATAAGCCAGTCGGAATATGAGGATTTCTCCATGCTCTCTTTGAAACTATCAAAACCAAAGCAGGCAGTAAGAAAACAGAGAAACATAAGTTTGTTTGAAAGCAAATCTTATAAAACTATACTCATAGTAGGATTATCTATCCTCCTTAAGAAGGGATAAGTGACTTCAGTCACAGAATAGCGGGGTAATTATCAGTAGCTACTTCAAAAAACCTTGCCCGGGATGAGCACTGGGTGTTGTATGGAAACCAATTTGACAATAAATTTCATAAATTAAAACAAAACAAAACAAAACAAAAAACCTTGCCCGCTGTAATGTAAAATAATCAAATCCATGGGAAGACATAATAGATTCTCCATGACCCAGAGAACAACTCTAGGTTGTATTTAGGCCAAAGCAGACAGACATAAAGTAAATAATCAAGTAATGACCAAACCTGACTTGAGGATGCCAAAACCCTGGCGTAATAAATTCCCCTGCCCTCCCCGGCCCACACCCCTTAACTAAGTGGACTGGACGTGTGATATCAGGAAAAATTAAATCCCAGAATGGAGAAAAATCAGGAAACAAGTTGAGAATTTACAAAATTGTAACTGTAGCAAAAGAGCAGGTCTAGACCATGGGTAATCTTAGTACTTATGTAAAGGTTTTTGTAGCATGTCTCAGAGTTTCTTAACAAAAGCACATTTCTACTTAACAAAATCTTGCTGGAAAACCTGTTTTAATTCTACTGACCCCTAACAGGAATAATTTAAATTATATCCACATTTGATTTCAACAGGAATTTTATGCTAAATGATTTTGTGAACTTTGCCTTGTATTACTTTCACTGTAATTGCCAAATTTACAGAAATGCCATAAGAATTAGTAAGATTCCCTACTCCCTCTCTCCTGTCCATCATTTCTTCCCCCAAATACATACTGAGCACTGCCAGGAGCTATGGAATTGCAAAACTGAGTACTGTTCAAATTAGCAATATCAAGGAAAAATTTCGCGGAGAATATTAGATTTGTGGCTTTGCAGGTGATAACTGAAATTACATAAATGAATGCCGGTATACCAGGGCAATGTTTTCCCAACTTGGTTCTGTGGAACCCTGGGTTCCAGGATATGTGAGTGAGTGTACCACAACGAGAATAATAAGAATTCTACTGACTTTTTAATCTAAACTACCTTATATGGAAGGAAAACACTAAGCCCTGTAAATAGTCATTGTTACTATGCAGTAATGTGCCTGCATGGAATTTGGGCCCTACCAAGAATTTGTGGCATGGAGAGGCCACCAGATGCTTGAGGAAGTGGGAAGCACAGAAGTTCTTTAGCAACATTAATAGGTGCCATCTGTGATGACGGCTGGTCTGTGTCTGATAAATGTAACATATATTTGTGATGATATTCATCCCTTATTGCATATCAAACATTACTAACACACACGTTTATTCCCTATGAATCTCTGGCTGTGAGAAGTGGAAGTTTTAATGAAAAGCTGGGTCTTATATTTCTCATATGGTGCCTAAATCAAAGAAACGAAAAGACTGAGGACTTCAAAGGTAAGATGAAGCCCTTATTTCCTAAAACAAACAAAGGAACATCAACAAAGTCCATGTTTTATTTTCTTTGCTCTATTATACCTGTGAGAAGGGAAATTTTATGTTGTGCTGCAATGAAAACAAAACATAGGAGGAAACATGATAATGTACCTGATATGAGGTTCCAACTTAATGAAGCCATTTCTAAGTTTATAAAAGTGTGTGACTGAATGCTTCTCATTTCTTACAGCGATTAGTTGGTCTATGAACTCACTCTGAACTATCTGGGTACTTTATTCCATTCTACAGTTTTTAAAAGCGTTCTGTGATAAAACAGTGTGGAAAGTGCTGACCTGGAGTGCCCTGGGCAGAAGGGGTGCAATGGGACCCTGGGGATGAGCCACAGAAGAACCAGAGAGAAGAATGGTTGGGGCAGGCAAAGGGGCCAGTGGTGAATGCTCTAAGGAAGGAACCAGTTTCATCAAGTGTGAAAACCTGTAAGCTGGGTCTTTCAGGATGGGCAAGTGAGTTCAGCAAGGAGAGACTGGGGTGGTGAGGAGGAAAGCGCCCGAGGAGGAGGAAACAGCAAGAAGAAAGATACGAAGGGAAAAGAGTACAGTAAGTACAGTAACACTGAGTAATCCCTTAAATGAACAGGTCAGGGCTTAAAGGTGGAGGCTTTGACCAACGGGCTTCAAACTTAGTCACAGGCAATGGCAAGCTGTTGGAGAGTACTGAGCAGGGAAGTGACATGATTTGAGATGTGACTTCAGAAAGCTTCAGGAAGCTTAATCCAGGAAGCTTAAACAAGGAGCAAGAAAAACTGACTGAGAGAGATGGAAGGTAGACCAGCGAAGTTGTGCCGATGGGAGGTGATGATGCTGGCCCCTCAGGAGATCCTGCAGAAGACTCCGCAGGGCTTGGTGGGCAGACAGCTTGGCTTATGTTCTGCTTGTGTGTGTCTGTGGCACTATTAGAAGTGAGTTGGTTTGAGAAGTGGGAGATGGGGAACAATAACAGACCTTTTGTGAACCTGGAACATGTTACTCACTGTTGAAACTCCAGGAACAAAATCCATATAAGATCCTTAGGACTGGAAATACTATAGAGTTGGGATTATCTTCGAGGAGAATACAATGGATGAGATTGACCAGGGAGAGAATATGCGGGAAAATCTGTATCTAGGGGAAGGAAGAAGAAGAAAGGCAGTAATAAAGGTGGGGGGGGGGGAGGGGGAAGAGAAGAAAGAAAAAGGAGGAAAGCAAATTTATCATCACCCAAGTAGTCTAACGGCCTGGCTGGATGCTTTACCTAATTAATTTGTTTTGTTTTCACATATATCTATGAGATGGGTACAATTCTCTACATTTTACAGATCAGAAAACTGAGGTTCAGAGATGCTAAATAAGTTTCCTAAGTGGAGATAGAATTTTCAGCTAAGCATGACTACAGAGCCTCAGATTATTCTGTTTATCCTGTCGCCTCTCAGGGAAGGAGTCAATGGGTAGGAGTTGAGCAAGAATAGTAGGTTGTCACCTAAAGAAAAGAAGGGAGTGGCAGTCAGCATCACGGGGAGTTTAAAGGAGACACTGCAGATCATAAACACTTGAGTCTGAGACTACATGCAGTCAAAGGAAGAGGGAGGAAAAGACATTGGATTTGATCATCCAGAGCTGTAGGTCACTGCTTAACAAAATTCCCAAGGAAGATGTTGAAAACTTACTGAGCAGGGGCTCCTGAAAGACTCATCCTAAACTAAAACATGCTTAGAACTGGGGTTAGTTTGGGCTGCATATGTATTGCAATCACTCTAAGATTATAGGACAACGTGGGGTGTCTGGGTGGCTCAGTTGGTTCAGCGTCTGACTCTGGATTTTGGCTCAGGTCATGATCTCATGGTTTGTGAGATCAAGCCCCAGGCGTGGAGCTTGTTTGGGATTCTCTCCCCCTTTCTCTGCCCCTCTACCACTCACACTTTCCCTCTCTAAATAAATAAATAAATATATATATATATAAATAAATACATAATAAATAAATAAATAAATAAATAAATAAATAAATATGCATTTAAAATTGTAGGTCAGGGGCGCCTGGGTAGCTCAGTTGGTTAAGCATCCGACTTTGGCTCAGATCATAATCTCATGGTTCATGAGTTCGAGTCCCTCATCGGACTTTCTGCTGTCAGCACAGCAGACTCTCTCCACCCTTCCCCACTCTCTCTCTCTCAAAAATAAATAAACATTTTAAAGAATAAAATAAAATTGTAGGACAATGTAAATGGGTCAATTCTGTGCAAGGCACTCTGCATAAGAGAAGTTGAGGTGGTTTCTAGAAAATATAAACTATGGTCTCTGGCCTTACAGAGGTTGCCATCTACTTGGGGAAATGAGAAATAAACATACTGACATTTGCACAATGCACAATTTAAATGCCCAGTTCAAATTTCAAATGACAGGGGCGCCTGGGTGTCTCAGCTGGTTAAGTGTCTGACTTCGGCTCCATTCATCTCACAGATTCTGGGTTCAAGGCCCACGTTGGGCTCTGTGCTGACAGCTCAGAGCCTGGAGCCCACTTCGGATTCTGTGTCTCACTCTCTCTGATCTTCCCGCACTCACACTCTCTCTCTCTTTCTCTCTCTCTCAAATATAAATAAACATTAAAAAAAATTTTTTTAAACCCACAAATTTCAAATGACAAATTTGTCACATGGCTGTGTTGACTAGTTGCCAACTCAATTGTACCAGTCATAAATGCAAAAGAAATGCAAAAGAAGTGAAGGGAGGAAGAAACCACCTCAGCCGCTATAATCGAACTAAGGCTCCAGAAGGGAGGGGAGATTTTAATCAACCTATAGCTGCAACAGTGCAAACAGATTTTCTGAAAACCACCTCTCCATTTCTTCAGTTTAATGTTACACAGGTACATAAACTAAGGTGCAGGGCGACAGAATAAACTAAGGTGCAGGGCTCAGAGAGACAGTCAGGAAGGATGATTGTCACTCTTAGTAATTATATCACATTCTGGCTTTTACACCAATTCAACCTTCCAAATCAACCTTCCAAATCTTAAGTTTTTACTGTAATACAGAATCATGATGTTGAGTAGAGCTCTCAAAACCTTGCTTTTTACGATTTATTAAAAAAATTTTTTTTAATGTTTATTTATTTTTGAGAGAGAGATTGAGACAGAGCATGGGCAGGAGAGGGGCAGAGACAAAGGAGACACAGAATGTGAAGCAGGCTCCAGGCTCTGAACTGTCAGCACAGAGACCGACACGGGGCTCTAACTCATGAACCGTGAGATTATGACCTGAGTCGAAGTCTGACACTTAACTGACTGAGCCACCCAGGTGCCCCAAACTTGCTTTTTTTTAAAAGATGATTTCTGTTTTATGAGTAAGACCATGAATTTTAGATCAGATATATCTGATTCAAATACCTATTTTGCCACTTCCTAGGCAGTGATCTCAGACAAGTTACTTACACTTCATCTGTAAAATGGGTATAATACTCCTACTTAGTTATTGCTCAGATTAAGGTAATAATTTATACAAGTGTTTAACATACTATCTAGCCCATAGTAAACAGTCTTTTTAAAGTATCAACTTTTTAGCAACTTCTAGAGTAAATTCTGCATGTGACAGTACCCCCTGTACACTTCAGCAACTAGGTATTGTGAATTTAATCATAAAGGAAAGGGCTCAAGTTGTTTCTCTTTCTTGAGGGACACATTTAGCTTAAAGGATCAGTTCTTTCGTAAAGGTTCTGTGGGTCAACTCCTTCTGATTTATGCAGGTCCTTTTATTTTGTGTGGTTTCCTTTCCTTCGATTGATTTCTGTTGGAGCAGAACATGGTAAGATGGACACAGTCATGTGTGGTAATGCAGATTCTGCCCCGCATGGGGGTGCCCTGTACAAGGAATGAATGGAGGGTGACATCTAGCCTAGTTGTGCATGTTGGCTTTGAACTGCATCCATCTAAAGGAAGTACTTTTTCTATTTTCACAGAGATGCTGTACGGGCTGACAATGGTCTCATTTCAATCTCTCCAACAAATGGACAGCTAATATTAAATTGATTATCTTTCATGACCGGGAACTCATTACCTACAAAAATATTCCATTCCATTTTGTGGCAGCTCAATTTACTTTCTAATAATCATCCTTTGCTCCCAGTCCCATGGTTTGTAGATCATGGATCTCATTACCTGACAGCCCTTGAAATATCTGGCAATAATAACATGTTCCCCACAGTCTTCCACCTAAGATCATTCTTTTCCAACCAGCTCCAATTCCTTCAGGTACTCCTGCTCTGGCATGCCTTCCTTATTCTCACCATCCCAGTCCTAGGTGTATCCCTGCAGATTAATTGCCCTTTGGAGTATGAAATCCAGTCTAGAATAGTCTTATACATGGGATCTGAGCAGGATAGAGGTGGGATGACCATCACCTTTGTTCCAGATCCTGTTCCCCCCAAGAAGAGTCAAGGTTGGTAGTTTCTAACAGGTCTTATTTTTTTTTTTTAATTTTTTAAATTCATTTTATTTTTGAGAGGCAGAGAGAGACAGAGCACGTGTGGGGGAGGAGCAGAGACAGAGGGAGACACAGAATCGGAAGCAGGCTCCAGGCTCTGAGCTGTCAGCACAGAGCCCGATGCGGGGCCCGAACTCACAAACCGTGAGATCATGACCTGAACTGAAGTCGGACGCTCAACCGACTGAGCCACCCAGGCGTCCGTAACAGGTCTTATTTTTTTAATAGGTTGTTGGAAGCTTAAATTAATATCCAAAATTGAATTGACCAATTTTATAGGGACCCCGATGTGACCAGAGATATCAAAGGCCAACAAATCCAGCACTAAGATTTTCAATTTGGGCTAGGACCAAGATAAGGAGAATTACTGCAGTTTACAAATATATCAATAATTTGATTACTCTGTAGTTTGTAGGTGCAAATGAGATCATGCCAGTTGAGTGGATCTTAGCTGCCATGTGCGTAACTGTAAGACCAAAGACACCTCCAAGTCCTCTCCCTACTCCTAGTCTCTAAGGAGACTTATTCTTTCACTCAAGGCGCCTTGTCAAACCCTTGGAAGCCACTTAAGGGAAGCCAGACACTTGAGGGTACTAAAGCTTCATGGAGTAAAGAAGGAATCCTCTCCCCCAAGCTCTGATAGCATTTAGGCCCCTAGGTCCTAAAGCCATACTGCTTATGTCTACACTGTCACAAGTTTTCTCATTGAACAGTCCCTTTAGTTTCTGCCCATACCCTTCTCTGTATAGGCAGGGAATAGGGCTGGGATGACCCTTCTTTTGGCAAAAAGAAAAAGACAACTTATTGATCATCTCATGCAAGTGGATGTCTGGTGTGACTGTCGGTGGATTTGCAAATATTTTGCCAAGATATTTACTGCGCACCAACCAGTGCACCAGAGAGAGAGGAAAAATGTCTTAAAATTCTATATGACATTCATTTGTTCTTGAAAAATCAAAAGTTTTGATAGACCATTAAAATATTTACAAAGTTTGTTTGTTTTAATATCTGTCCATGTTTAATAGCTTCTGGTATGCAAGTCATAACGCTAGTTTGACTCCTTTGGTGGGGATGTTAAAATAAATTCTGACTTAAAGAAAAAAAAACAGCAGACAAAACAAGTCTTTGAAATAAGAGTCTTAGAAAAGAAAATAAATACCTAGGTTATCACCTAACTTCAGTGAAACTTCCCTAAAAGGTAAAAACTAACCACTAAGCTCACTTTAGCTCTTTAAAAAAGTAGACCTCCCTAAGATCAAAATTTGTTTAAAATAACAGGAAAATTGTAAAGAGGTCCTTTACTTGTATTTTACTAGAACCAGGTGCATAGGAAGATGCAGGTTTTTAAGTGAGTTTCCTGCCAAGGGATGCAGTTTAGTCTTCTTGCCCAGTGGTATCTTGCTTCCAAATATGAGACTCCCACTGACTTCAAAGAGAGCTTCATGAGCTCAAATATTGACTGCGGAAGGATAAAAGAGAACTGCCCTATTATAGAAAACACATAATTCCTGAAATGCGGCTGCCCCTAAGTGAGGGCCAGTGAGGTAGATATAAACCTCAGGATAACAAGTTGAAGGGTAGTAGAGGAGGCAAATCAATACAAGTAAAACAAAACAAGACAAAATAAAATACCCCTAGACAAGTAACTTCACCGTCTTCACTTGTCTAAAAAACCTATCTTGGCCAAAGATTCAAACATGGAAAATTATATGAAAATAACTCAAAACTATTTTTCAGAATTAATTCTCAAAACGAGTCTCTAAAGTAGAAGACAAAATATCTGACTAAAATAATGTTAATCATTAGACTGTATCTGTATTGACATTTTTGTTCTCAAGACTAGAGTTTAACCTTCACTAGAGACTCCCAAGACTTTGCTCTTTGAAGAATGACCATGGGCTGGGCCCCTACTAAGTGCTGGACAATTCTGGGGCAAGTCTGGCATGAACATACCCATAAGAGTCTTTTCCTTTTTGCTTAAAGAAGTTGGCAGTGGGAACCCATCTGCCTATGGATGGTCAGCTCAGTACTGCCCCTACCTAAACAGAAAGAGGTTATAGGAAGAAGCTAAAGGGGTCACACCTTTGGGGAGCTCACAAACAATGACAATGGTTTGTGATAAATGCCCCAAAGGAAAAATACACAAAACATTACCAGACCTGAGAAAAGAAGGATCAGTTTTGTTTGCGTTGGGAATGGTATTTGGAAAATCACTTCCCAAAAGGAAGTTGGTCTAAGCTAGTTTTTGAAGTAAAAGGTCATCTGGAAGAGGAAGAGGGTAAAAAGAATCCAGACAAAACCATAGCATGAGGAAAGCTTTAGAAGTGTGAGGTTTTCTGTATTGATATGATAAATATTAGAGCTAAAACTTAGGATACATGGTGGAAGTGATCACCAAGGCTACAGTGGCAGAGGCCAACACATATACTGTGTGGTTTCATGCACATACTTTGTATCCACAACCAAATATATACTGATGATCTTCGAATCTACACCAGCAGCCCAATGAATCCTGACATCCCTACATACATATCCAAGCATTTTCTGGACACTTCTTCAAGGTCATCTCCAGGCACCTCAAATTTAACATTTTCAAGACTACACTAATACATTCTCCTTGACATGTTATCAATGATTAATGAAAACTGTGACCATTAACTAAAAATATATCACTAAATATATAACTAAAAATATATATTAGGAGCAGAATGTTTCAACACAGACACAGTCTATTTTCTCATTGTCAAGGGATTGTCAATTGCCCTCTGATACCTTGAGTATTATCCAGTGGGGGCAGGATTCAGAAAGGCGAAGAGGCAGGAATTCCAAGAACTCTTTAGGACAGATATTTCTTTTTTATGCTTTGCAAACAAAAATTGATTTTTGATCTGTAGGTCATGCCTGGTACTATTTGCCATTTTGCTTCACAGGCTAGAGGTCGTTCTGAACTTTGGATCTCAAAGAGAAACTCCATTCCTTACTTTTTCTTTTCAGGTAAATCTATCTAACCCTGGGTCCTTCCTGAAGCCTCGAGCTCTGCAACATTATTTGAAGTTGTCTTTCAATTAGGAGATTAAGGAACTAAGTCAATACCAGTGGGACTCAAAGCTAGCACCCCAGCAGGAGAGTCTTGAAAACCCAGAACTGGGACATGAATAATCCCCTACTGGCTTCAGTGTATCTTTGAAGGTTACCAAACAAACCTTTTAGTCATAAAAAGTAATGGGGGAGAGTGTAATTAGCAAGCAGAGTTAGCCTGTCAATTCTCGCAGTGTGGCAGGAGAGGAAGATGCTCTAAGTTGCAAAAGTCCCTGAAGCTTATCGTGACCTGTTAATGGACCTACATTTATGGTCTTGCCTAAGGACACTTCATCACACTCCCATTTCTCTCATTTTAGGCATTCCCTAGTTATTAGAAATTAAGACATGGTAACCAAAGAGTACATTTTCTATCCTTCATTTCTTCAAGTTGTACAATTAGAATGATGAAATTTATCACCCCCAGGAGTTGGTGTCACTTTGGGGAAGAGTCTTGTGACTCTTGGATGGGTGTCAGATGGCATCACTGTGAGTGGCTGATGTCTACAATTTAGCATCGTATAGTGACAACTGCTTGGTTTCACAGCCAAGCAAATCTGGAGGGGGGTTTTCATATCTTGGTCTAACATTTCGTAGTTGTAAGACTACAGATAAAATTTTAACGACTCTTAGTTTCCATAATGGAAAATAGAGGAAATAAAACTCATTTTACAGAGATGGTTTAAGGATACAATAATGCAATGTTGAAGAATGCATGGCACACAAAAAGCTCTCAATAAATATCAATTCCTTCTCTCACATAGATTTTTCTTTGTGATAGTGTTTTATTAAATACACCAAGGTGAGACATGCCCTGTTTATTTAACTGCTTCTTTCCTGGGTCAGGGGAGATGTTAACTGTTTTTAACTGTGTCATCATTGTCATATATGGAGACTTGCTGAAGAGAAAACAGCAAAATTGTTGATAATAGAACTAACAGTTAACAATCCTATCCTGCTAGATGTTTCAAGTAGCCCCATCACATTTCTCTGTAGGGGAGCTATGGCCAACTCCATCTATCTGCTCTTCCATCTTTGAGGGCATACCTTCCCAATAAGTCCCGGGCATATGTCTGCATGGCAAGAAAGGAAAAGTGGACTCAATGTGTTAAAATGTTAACTCAAGAACGTTAAATAACAGACATACAAAAGTAAGTGAGTCAAACATAAAAACCAATCATTAAGGCTTTCAAGTTGCCAAAACTCTGTGTACTGCATAGCATCAATCTAAGAGACAGCTGACCTACATAAGTTACTTTATTATGCTTGATCTCAGTACTTATTCATGTGCTTTGTTGTTCATGGAACATTTGTATAGCTTTCATTCTCCTCTGTGACAGTTTTACTAGAGTGACAAGCCCATTGGTCCAAAATAAACAGGGGTAATGATAGGGTTTGTCTTTTATTTGAATCTTCATGTTCGAAGGCAGGAAAAAGAGAAGACAGAAATTACATATGTTTAAGAGGTAAAGGTTAGATACTTGAGAAATATGTGTCCTTGACTTTCTTAAGATTTTGGAAGATACACAACTTCATTACAAATGTTTCCTCTCTTTCACTGATACTTAATTCTTATAATTAGCATCATGCAAATGGTGCATGGACACATACAAGCCTAGGGTCATGGAGGGTATTTATAAAATAGGATTTTTGAGGGGGAAACATGCAAGCCCAGAGGTATCAAAGTGACATGGCTCCCTGAGAGGTATGCTGAGGTCAGGCGTAAAGTGTTTCAGAGGAAACACTTTAATCTCATAACACTCTGCATATTTTTAGAGAAAGGAAGCAGGAAATATATAGCTGATTCTGTAATAATAGAACTTCATGGTAAAGAACTGGTCTTGATACCAAGAGAGAGCCTCAGAGTTCAGTCTCTGGTACCAGTCTTGTCTTCAACTTAGCTTAACTCAGATATGCTGAGACATCTCCTCACTAAACAACAGAAAGGGGATAAAAATGAGCCTCCTGGGTTATCTGCATCTTTCTTCTTCAATTAGCAACATTAAATATTGGCATGATGAGGTTCAGCAGCCCTGAATTTGCTAGACAGTAGATATTAAAGAAGAATGCCCTAAGGTTCTTATATTAAAGGAAGTTAGTTATACAGCAACAAAAATCAAACCAAATCTTGCTTCTGTTCCAGGATGACTGGTGGTTCTGTTTTAGTTTTTAACATTTTAAAGGTTTTCTTCATTTTCTTGAATTCAGAATAGGTATCATATTCTTATTTATGCAAAACACCTATTACAGGCTTCCTAGCACATGCTTTCTAGCAGAGAAGAAGGAAAATCCATAAAGAAGAAAGCAGGAAAACAATATATTCATATTCATCACATACTATGGAAATGTTCTGTCTTATACCATTGTGTGAATTTCTCTACCATTCCCTATCACTGTAGGTAACAGAGATTTAAAAGAAGGTAAAAAGAAGAGGACAGCCTTCCAAATTGGCAGATTAAGGACCACTGACAATTTGTTCCTCCACATAAAAGCAGTGAGAACACTAGCAAACATTGTCAAAATAAACATTTTGAGAACTCTGGAAATTAAGGAAAAGACTTGCAAAAATCTGAGGAGTGTTTATTCAAGAAAAACAGTTGAATCTCTGTAAGGACAGCAAGTTTTGGGGCATTTTAACTGACTTTACTCCCATCTCCCACTCCCCAACTCTAGGGTAGCCAGGAAAACCAACAGTCACATAATCACGTGAGTTGTGAGAGTCAGAATCCTAGCAGCAGCTGGCAGAGAAGGAAGTTTGAGAGCTCCCTAAAAGTCCTATCCCCAGAGAATTGTCATTATTTGACCTGTTTGGCAGCTCCATTGGAAACCTTCCCTCACAGAGTTTGTCTTTATTTGAACTGACTTGGGGCTTGCTCACTGAGAACAGCCTTCACCTCTGGGGCATTTGCGGAAAAAACCCAGCAGCAATTGTTTAACACTGCAACTGCTGTAGGCAGGGATAACAGTTGCAGCTAACAAGAAGTGGACCAGAAAACTTAAAAGAAGCATGGATAGAGTGCCTGGGTGGCTCAGTCGGTTGAGTGTCCGACTTTGGCTCAGGTCATGATCTCACAGTTCATGAGTTCGAGCCCCATGTCGGGCTCTGTGCTGACAGCTCAGAGCCTGGAGCCTGCTTCAGATTCTGTGTCTCCCTCTTTCTGCCCCTTCCCCGCTCATACTCTGCCTGTCTCTCAAAAATGAATAAACGTTAAAAAAATTTAAGAAAAAAAGAAGCATGGAAATGAGATATTCCTAGAGGGGTTTTGAAAAGCTCTGACATATTCCTTGAAATCTAGAAGGGCACACTCATTTGCAGAGTTGTATGTGTGCCCAGGAAAGACCCCAAGAAGGCCCTAATCCCTTATCTCTGGCTGACCTTGAAGCTCTGTGTAAGCAGAAAGTGAAAGCTACATAAACTTCCTGTCAGAAAATTGAAGATATTACCCACATGCATACAGATCTCCTCAGCGAGGCTGGAAGATTTACTGGTTCAAGGCTTTTAAGGAAATCTGTGTCTAGTCATGAGTTCACAACAAGCTAACCAAGCAGAGAATTCAGTTGCCAAACATAACAAAAAATAGTTCGGGAAAGTCACTAAACAACAAACAGCAGCAGCGACAATAAGAGCAACAAATAGAAACAACAAAGTGAATGGTAAGTGGATCTGATCTCCAGAGTTTCCACACCATATTATTTAAAATATTCAGTTTTCAACAACAACAAAAAACTTAGACATAGAAAGAAACAGGGAAGTACGCAGGAAAAAAAGCAATCAACAGAAACTGTCCCTGAGTAAGTCCAGATGATGGACTTACTAGACAAAGACTTTAATTGAGCTATTATACATATATTCAAAATAACAAAGAGAACTAAATCTAAAGAACTAAAGGAAAATATGAGAACAATATCTCACCAAATACACAATATCAAAAAAGAGTTGGAAATTATTAAAAAGAACCAAAAATTTAAGTCCTAGAATTGAAAACTACAATAACTGGAATGAAAAATTTGCACAAGAGGGTTCAACAGAAGGGTTGAGAAGCCAGGAGAAATAATTACCAAACTGGAAGATAGGTTAATCAAGAATATCTGATTTGAGAAACAGAAAGACAAAGAATGAAAGAAATTGAATGTCTCAGAGACATGTGAGACACCATCAAGCATATGGACATATACATAATGGGAGTGTCCAAAAGACAGGAGAGAGGAAAAGGGGCAAAAAGAATATTTGAAGAAATAATGGCTAAAAACTTCCCACATTTGATTAAAACAAATATTAATGTATACATTCCAGTAGTTCAACAAATTCTAAGCAGGATAAACTCAAAGGGACCCACACATAGACACATCCTGACTAAACTGTTGAAAGGCAATGACAAAGAAAGCATCTTGAAAGCAACAAAAGAGATGTGATTCATCACATACAAGTGATTTTCAATATGATTAATAGCTTCTGTTCAGAAACCATGGAGGCCAGAAGGCTGTTGAATAACATATTCAAAGTGCTCAATGATTGTCAACCTTATCAACAGATTATGTAACACATTTCATTCACTTGCCCTAAATAGTGGTATAAAAAACTTACACAAACATAACACTCCCCAAGGTGCCAAATTTGAAGCACAACACATATTTGAGTGAAAAAGTTTTGGAATGTTTGGGAAATATATTTCATACAACCACCATATTAAAAAGTAACAAATATAGGCATTGACTGAGGCCACACACACTACATGTATAAATCAGACAAGGCTTATGAGTCTAAAACTGTTTTTCAAACTGTGGGTCACAACAAAGTAGTGAATCATGAAATTAATTTTGTACATTAGGACAGCAGTTTGTTTTTTGTTTTTTAAAGAATAGAATATATCAGAACATACATACATAGTAAAGGTAAGTATAGTTTCATAAAACTTGCTTTTAATAAGCATGTGTGCATTTTTTTGTGTATATTTATATACATTAAGCAGATCTGGCTATCTTTTGTTGTCAAAAAAGGTTGAAAGTCACCATCTAAAGGATACCCAAAGAAACTCACACAGTTAGGATTCATGGTGAAGACATTTAGCAACTTTCTCCAAGGTAGGGACAGAATTTCTGATTCCCAAATGGCTCATCAGGGCTGAGTTGCAATGTCCAAATGAAGGTGACTTACATCATACTTTCTGGAAGCATAAGCCCAGAATCATATTCATAATCTGGTTAGGTGCTAGAGATCATCTCGCCTGGGCCAAGTACATCTCAGGGTTATAACATGTACAATATGATTGCAGGGTATAATCACAATAAAGTGAATAAACAAAATCCTCCCTCATCTAACTTTAGTCTCTCCAGGCTAATATGGTCTATTCCACATTTATTCCTGAATATACCATTGCTGCTGGACAAAAGTAAAGAACATCTCTGGGAATCTTATTTACAGACTCATGAAGCAATTTGAGAGCTCATCTGGTACTTTTGTCTCATTACAGTCACATATCATAGAAGTCCGTTCCCCTTTAAAAAATGCCCAAATTTGGGCCATAGGGGCTGGAAGCCTAAAGGAAAGACTTACAGAGAGATGAGGAATGGTTACAAATCACTGCTAGAAAGAGTAATTTGTTTGCAAAACTAGATTCCACACGGAATTGCAAGGAAAGGAAAAAAAAATCAATAAGACATTGAAACATAAGTTTCAACATTCTGACCTAAAAAATGCAATGCAGAAAACTAACTTTGACAAGAATCATAGGGCTGTCCAATCTAAAAACTGAAAGAAACCCTAAAGGTCCCCTAAGGTGCTTCTCAAAGTTGAGATATATGTACCCTCAGGGGAAGGAAGGTGTAAATGAGCTGACAGGTGGAAAAGCCACAGGAGAAACAATGTCTGGAAGGGTCATATTATTTCATGGAATCTACAATACCATGGAATGTAACATGCACTATTATTTTTGAACAGCAAAAAAAGAGAAAAAAAATGCTGAGGCAATTTGTTCTTATCACTTACAATATTTGAACCTTATTTTAAAATTATTTATTTCAGATTAGACATAAATTTTATCATATACCATTTGTGAAGGAAAATTTAAACTACACAAATTGATTATGTATGAAAGGAAAATTTGTAAGCAAAATAAGTTGCCTAAGACATTTCTAAAATTTCTTCAAACTCAGTGTCACTCTTCTGAATCACTTTTCAATATGGAGTCATCGATGTTTGCAGTTATCATCCTCTGAGCTCTCAGGATACCGAGGACGCAGCATCTACTAGAAGAGTGCTCTACTACTATCTCCAGGACTCTCTTCCAAACTGCCAGCACCCTCCTACAAGTTTTGCTGCTGCTGTTCTATTGAACTTAATAAGAAGTGTCCCTGGAAAAGTTTTTAGCCAAACCAGACTGATACTCTTTCCTGAAGTGATCTCTAGTTGGTTTGTAGGCAGAAATTTTAAGGGGTTGTTGTTGTCCAGCCATACCACCAGCACTTCTTTAACTGTGCACCCACACGTCTAAAACAGCATCAAGGGCTGCCTGGGTGGCTCAGTCAGTTAAATGTCTGACTCTAGGTTTTGGCTCAGGTCATGCATGATCTTATGGTTCGTGAGTTTGAGCCCCACATTGGGCTCTGCACTGACAGTGCAGAGCATGCTTGGGATTCTCTCTCTCCCTCTCTCTGTCTCTCTCAAGATAAATAAATAAATTTTAAAAAATAAATTAAATTAAAAAATAAAACTGCATCAAGACCTAACATAATTTGGAAGGTTATTTGGGCTCCTGGTCTTCTATTCTACATGGCTGTACGTTGCTCATTCATCAGCTCAGCTGCCCTATGGCCCCTTCTATAAGTAAGCCAGCAATATGTGTCGACTCCTACTTGTGCTTTAAACCTCTGACTTTCCCTATCTGCTACATCTCTCTGACTTCCCTTTCTGTCCTCAACTGGGAGAAAGCTCTTAAGTTTTTAAGAGCTCACAAGCGTGAGGAGACTGGGCCACCTAGATAATCCAGAATAAGCTCCCCATTTTAATGTCAATTGATTACAAATGCAAGTTTCTTTGGCCACATAATATAACATATTTATGGATATGACAACTGAAGGTGAGGGCCCGGGAATTCTGTTTCCCACATTTAGTTTGATTTTATTGTTTAAAATTAAATATGGTGGCAAGTTTTAACCATTTGACATTACACATGGCATCATGTTGAAATGCTATATTTTGTAATATATGTACTTTTTTAAAAAAGGTTTTTATTTATTTTGAGAGAGAGACAGAGAGAGAAACAGAGAGATAGAGGCAGAGAGAAAGAGAGAGAGAGAGAGAGAGAGAGAGAGAGAGGAGAGAGAGAATGAGTGGGGGAAGAGCAGAGAGAGAGGGAAAGAGAGAGAATCTTAAGTAGGCTCTGTGTTCTCAGCACACAGCCTGACGTGGGGCTCAATCTCACAAACCATGAGATTATGACCTCAGCCTAAATCAAGGGTTGGATGCTTAACTAACAGGGCCACCCAGGCACCCCTGTAATCTATGTTCTTGATGTTGATTATTTTAGCACTGTTGGCATTGACGGGCATGTCAAACAACACAGGGATTTTCTCAGCATCTTCTATTTGACTAAGTTCATAGTTTCCTCTTTTCTTTAATTGAATCACTTGTCCCTGGAAATTCAACAACTTCCAAAACATTGCAAGTTTTTAATAAAGAACAGCCTCGCATCATTCATGAAGTTGGTTACGCCAGCCTCTTACTGTATTAATTTATTGTGAATGCTTTGGCAATTTTTCTTGTCTTCAGTTGCATGACTTGGCATTGATAAGTGATCCTTCAGTATGCATTTCAGTAACAAAACATAGCTTCACTTCACCTCCTTATGAGTTTCTTCAGTTGTTGCTTTGCAAGAACATCTAGACTTGTGTCCAGTTTCCCAACAATAAACATTTTCATCACTAATATCAAATTTACACTCCATTTCTTGTTTCCTTGTTTTTCTCTGAAACAGTAACTGTTTATTTCAATGCCAGATCATAGTATAATCTTGTTAAAGATATATTAAACAACATCTAAACCCAATTAGGGCCTTGGTCTTAGTAGAGTGAACATTAGATGGCCAAGAGAATTTCTTCCAGACAGAAGCCTGCAGGAAGGCAGGGAGCACTGCCAGTAGCATTACTCTCACACTAAAAAATCCAACACTTAGTAACCTGCAAATGTGTGCAAATTACTTAACCTCTCTGAGCCTTAGGTTCCTCATTTGTAAAATGAGAACAATAAAGTCTAATTCATTGGGCATTCATGAAATTAACTTAACACAAATGTGACATACGAGTCTTTCAATAAGTTAGTTCTCTTTCCTTAATTGATAAAAAAAAAAAAATCACTATAATGCACAACAGTTGATTCATAGACTCATAGCCTCCCAGAACTTTGTTACTAGAAGAGACATTTACCAGCCATTATTTCATCTTCCTCCTTTAATGAGTGTATTAGTGTCCTAGGGCTGCCATAACAGATTGTTACAAACTTGATGGTTTCCAACAGAAGTTTATTCTCTCACAATTCTGGAGGCCAGAAGACCCAAATCAAGGTATTGGCAGGGTCATCTTCCCTCCAAAGGCTCAAGGGGAGAATCTTTCCTTGCTTTTTCCAGGAACAAGTGTTCCTAGACTTGTATATATCATTCCAGTCTCAGCTTCTGTCTTCACATGGATTTCTCTCCTTTGTCCCTTTATGTCTTCATCAGTCATTGGATTTACTGCCCACCCCATATCCAGCAAAATTCCACTTCAAGATCCTTAATCAACCCATTCTAAGGTTCCAGATGGACACAAATTTTGAGGCAACACTATTCAACCCACTGCATTAGGGAAACAAGTTTTACTGAAATAACATTTAAAAGAGAGCAAATTTCTAACCTTAAATATTTCTGAGTGTTCAAAGATCTCTTATTTTTTTCTATCTTTACATATTCAGAAGTGGTCTATAATAGTATAACTTTTTAATTTTGCAGGGTAAGAGCAACTGAACACAAGAGACTTTGGATTAGACACCAGAGTTCCAGTAACAACTGAAGACAGTAAGCAAAGGACAAAGTGGGTGTAATATTTTAAAAATGAGCACAACATATAGACAAATCTTTTACCTGTCCCATACTTGGGAATTCCTCACTGGCCATGTTTTCCCCACAAGTTTCAGCCTCTGCCCATGTTTCTCAGTCTCCTTAATTCTTGAAGACATGGTTTGCCTCTCCTTACTCCTTCATTTTTTTCCTGAAATTTCTTCTTCTTGGACTCTCTTTAAATTCAACCCTCTATATTGGTTTCCTATTGATGTTATAACACATTCCCACAAACTTAAGTGCCTTAAATAGCACAAAGTTATTATCCTACAATTTGTACCATTCTCTAGGAGAGAATCCATTTCCTTGCCTTTTCCAACTATGCACCTTGCCCACATCCTCCATGTCTCATGGCCCCATTCCTCCATCTTCAAAGCCAGCAATGGCAGGTCAAGTCTTTCTCAGACCACATCACTCTGACCTCTGCTTCTGTTTTCTCATCTCCTCCATTTATAAGGACCCTTTGGATCACACTGGGCCATTCAGATAATCCAGGATAATTCTCCCCATCTCAAGAGTCTTAATCAGACTTGCAAAATCCATTTTGCTGTGTAATATCCACAGGTTCCATGGATTAGGAACTGGATATCTTTGTGGAGCCATTATTCTGCCTGCCATTTGTCCTCATCTTTTCAAACAGAACATTTTAGCTCTCCACTCTCCAGGCTGACCTGCAATGCTGAAAGGCTCCTTAAACCAAAGATCTTGCCCTTTAGCTGTTCCGAGACTTCTAGCTTTATTTTTCTTCTCTCCTTCCAGTCACAACAAATGAAAAAATACAGCATAAAGATTAAATTGAAAAAAAAAAAAGGATTGCTTCCCACTAAAATACATTTTGTCCCCTCAACTCCCCTATTCTCAGAAGGCAAAAGTGGCTACAGAGCTTCGGTTTTAAATAATAATATTTCCACTATACTCCATTAAATGTGAAAAATACCCCTGTAGTCAGTTGTTACCTTCTAGAAACTTTAGACATTGGCTTTTTGGGTTTTTTAAATACCTTAAGTAGCATAGCTGTGAAAGTGCAATTTCCAAAGCAGCATCCATACTTATACCTAGGAAAACATCAACAGGATCCAGCCAAATATATTTCAAACTAAATACAAATTTGTTAAGATGACCATAAATGTTCTTTTCAATTTCTTTTTTATTTATGTATTTTGAGAGAGACAGAAACAGCGTGAGTGAGGGGAGGGGCGAGAGAGAGAGAGAGAGAGAGAGAGAGAGAGAGAGAGAATCCCTAGCAGGCTCTCTGCTGCCAACACAGAACTCAGTTGCGGGGCTCGAACTCACAAAGCCATGAGATCATGACCTAAGCTGAAACCAAGAGTCGGGTGCTTAGTCAAATGAGCCTCCTAGGCACCCCTCTTTTTCTATGTCTATGGTACATATGATCATTCACACTACGTGTTCCCACTGAGGATAGAAAAGAGGTTTTTAAAGGTTGGATAAGAGATCCAAGAAAGTTTATTCAGGCTGATTCACTAAATCTTCTTAAATTAGGCTTCATAGGAAAGGTTCTAATAGTGAGATCTGAGGAAGAGGAGCATCGAATGGATCAGATAGGATCTTTTTTTTTTTTTTAAGTCAGCATTGACAACATCAGTGATTGGAAATAATCAATGCATTAACAGTATTGTATTGTGAAAAAGCCAGGTACATATCTCTTTCTGATCTGTTCTGATTCTGGAAAAAACTGGAAAGTCATGTCCCATTCTGGGAAACAATATGTTAAGGACTCTGGCAAGCTGGAGCACATACACGGGAGAATAAAAAGGGTGGCAAAGAGTCTGGGGACCATGAAATATAAAAATTGTCTAAGATTAGCAATTTCTAACATGGAAAAGATAAGGACAGCAGATCCATGACAGTCTTCCAGTACTGAACCATTGCCACTGTGGTGAGGTAGTAGATTTAATCCCCTGGTGGCTTTAGCTTACCATTCCTCTAGTCCTTCATCCACTCTACTGCCCAGATAATTTTTCAAGACACAAATCTCAATGTCACTGTCTGTGATTACTCCCCTATGAGTAAGCATGTAGCCAATCTCCAGGCCAAGTAAAAGGGTTTGAGCATTTCAGAAGGATCTGATAAGACTCTTGCCCCAAACAGATGGCATTCTGGGCAACTGGATGCCCTTACAAGGAGTTAAGGGCCATCACCATCAATTATGATGACCTTTAGGACAACAGCTCACAGCCCAAATTAAAGATCCTGTGCCTTTGTTTACAATGTTTCCTCCTCCTGGAAGTTAGTTGTGTCACTAACTTTCCATTACCCTACAGGACCTAATTGAAGATTCACCACATCCAAGAACTTTCCCTGAACATCAGCTTCCATTTTTACCCAGATGAGTTGGGTGTCCCTCCTCTGTATTAAAATGCCACCTTGCACAAACCTTTTACAGAAAGTATTGAATTGCTTTGCAGTCACCAAGTCTACTTGATAGTAGAACATAAGAACCTAAACTGAGATACATCTGTATATGAAAATGCATTTATTTGCACAAAATAATGTGCATGGAGAGAAAGGGACTGTGAGGGGGAGGTTTTGAGAATCTAAACCTGGTGGCCAACATGGAAGAAAGGTGGGGAAACCAAGAGAGCAACTTAGTGGCTGGCCCTCAATCTGGGTTCCAATTCCTAAACCTGGCCCCGTGGACTAAGTCCAAATCCTATGGAGAAATAAGGGCTACACACAAAAGCTTTAGTAACTGAAAGATTTGGAAAAAATGAGGTACATGCAAGACTGTTTGGAGCCAAACCACAAACTATAACACATGGTAGGGAAAGTGAGCCCTCTTCCCACTTCTACACTCATTACCCAGATTTGCTCAGGTTTGAAAAGGCCACTGGTGCATCTGAGACAGTGCAATGAATTCTGGAGTGGGCAAGGAAGCCCCTGCCCAGAAGATGCTGCTCTGTTATGTCTATTTAGGAGTGGACACCTGGGGAAATGATGCAATAAAATTGTTTTGTTTTTGTTTGTTTAAATCTCGGGAACTTCCAGAACTACTTCAAGAGTGGCTTTTGCAAGGGGCTGGGTCTTACACTCAAGGGAGAAATGACCAAGCAGCCAAGTAAAAATTATCACTGTTAATGTGACTCTACTTACAGCCATGGTCTGGAGGCCTGATGAAATCTATTTATGGTTATATTAAATTCTTAAGCTACTCTTACACCCATTCATTGGCCTTGAGATCCTGGTTTTTAAAAAACTCCTGTAGCCCCACTACCTATCTGAGTTCCCACCACAGGGTAGGTATTCAACATACGGCTACTGAATGAAGAAATAAAACTAGTGAAAGAAGAACTATCTCTAATGGACAAATTTAGGACACATAGTTAGAAATTACAGGAATGCAAAGTGCCTTTCTAACAATTAGAAATCTCTATCAATAAATAAATAAATAAATAAATAAATAAATAAATAAAATAAAAATCTATCAGTGGGGGGCACCTGGGTGGCTCAGTCAGTTGAACATCCGACTCTTGATTTTGGCTCAGGTCATGATCTCATGGTGCAGACTCAGCATGGAGCATGGAACCTGCTTGGAATTCTCTCTCTCCCCCCACCTCTCTCTCTCTGCCCCTTCCTTACTTGTACTCTCTCTCTCAAAATAAATTATAAACTTAAAAAAAAAAAGGAAATCTCAATAAGCTTAAAAAGCTCAAGGTGACAGAGTGTGAATTTTATCACTGGAGGAGTTGTCAAGGATGCCCCTAGACGAGGTACATGCCTCATGGAGAGAAATGGATCAAACCATTTCTAACTCTCAAACTACTTGGTATTAGTTACATGAAGACAAAGAGGAGTGGGGCCATGACAAAGGAGGTAGCCCTACAGGGCAATATGTAAAAATGATGAGTCAGCAACAAAATTGGTTTTTAAAAAAAGTCGTCAAGGACTGTCTATAAAAATCAGCAAGCCTTAAGCCAGAATTCATCAGAATTAAACAAGTATCCTGAAACACTGTTGCATTGTGTCATAGACATTATCTTCAAAAGTTATTCTATTATAACTCTGAATGATGTCCAGAGGACTAAGGTTTCTAATGGACATTATCTATAGTGAAGACGCTAAGTGATGAAAGGTTAAAGGAAAGATTTACAATGTATTGAGAGCAGGCTGTGATTTGTAGACTCACAGCCTGTTTCAATGACTCTTCTACACCCTCTGGCGAAGTAAATGCTAGAGCCACTTGTCTTTATACCTTTAACTTCCAATAAATGACCGAAGGATCCCACATCTACAAGAGGGAAATTACTAGACAATGCAGAAAAGGTCTTCAGAGATAAATGAAGATTCTACAGTAATTTAAAGGCCACAAATAGAATGATGGAGAGTACTATTTCATAATGTCAAAGTTCAAAGGCACTTTTCAAATGTCTTTTTAAAGAAAATCTGACCTTTCTTTCTCCACTTCTTTCTTTCTTTATTATCAGAAAGTTAGCCAAGGGCAGTCTGGGCCTTGGGTCATTTCATTTTGACATGGAAATTCTTTCAGCATTAAAAATAATCAGAAGATCAGAAATATTTAACTCTGCATTGGCCAAGAGGACACATTCAGTAGCATAAAAAAGAACAACATCAAAGCACTAGGATTTCAAAGCTTGTGTTTTAATAACTCCATCAACCTCCCCCCCCACCCCACATATATATGAGGGAGAATTTAATGAGGCCATTACTAGCTAAAGGAGCAAGTATGAATATACATTTTTTTTCTAATGTATTTCATGTTATTTTACATGAAAATTTTAAGAAAACTGCTCAGGGGCGCCTGGGTGGCTCAGTCGGTTAAGCGTTCGACTTTGGCTCAGGTCATGATCTCGCGGTTTGTGAGTTGGAGCCACGTGTTGGGGGCTCTGTGCTGACAGCTCAGCCTGCTTCAGATTCTGTGTCTCCCTCTCTCTCTGCCTCTTCCCTGCTCTGTCTCTCTCTGTCTCTCAATAATAAATTAACGTTAAAAATTTAAAAAGAAAGAAAGAAAGAAAGAAAGAAAGAAAGAAAGAAAGAAAACTGCTCAGTACACCATTAGTAACTCTCTATCTTTTTAAGATGTAGATTAGATGACATGAGATATAGATGCAGACATAAATATGTTTTCATGAAAACAAAAACCTATTACAAAAGGTCCCCTTTCCCCCTTTTTAAGGTATAGTTTACAGACAGTAAAATTAAGTGTATAGTTCTACAAATTTTGATGAATGCAGTCATAAACCACCACCACAGCAAGATACAGAATAATTCCATCACATCCCCAAATTCCCCTCTGTCCCTTTGTAGTAAACCCCTCTCTCCATCTCCAGCTCTTGGAAACTACTAGTCTGCTTTCTGTTTCTATAATATTGCCTTTTCAAGAGCGCCCTATAAATGGAATTATATAGTATGTAGCAAAGACCTCTTTTAAATTTCATGCACTGAATAAAAATTAAAGTAACTAAATGAAGTGTCGATTTTAATGTACTGATTTCTATTTCCCAAACTTAAGGCAATAATAGATATATAAAATCAATTTACCCTTGAATATTACATCTTGAAGCAGGTAGTACCCAGGGAACCTTTTGAATACATCTACAGATCTTTAGGACTTCAATTTTGACATATTGAATCAAATCTCTCAGTGAGGGTTCTGAGAATTGTTTTTATCAAGTTCTCCAAGCTTCATTCTGACTGATCAGCCAGATTTGGGAAACATTAACCCAACAGACATTCACTATATGAGATTAACTACCAGGCAGTAAATTATGTGTGGCAATGGGGTTAAAGTTCAGAGGCTAGGAGAGGTTTATCTAGGTGACCTTGTCCTTGGATGTGGCTACCACTTATTGCCTACAGAACCTTTAATAAGTCACTTAAACTTGCTGAACCTTAGTTTTCTCCTCTGTCATGCAGGAGTAATGATGCTGACTTCATAGGATTATTTTGGGGGATTAAATGCATATAAAACTTTTAGATAGAACCTGGCATACTTAGTACTCAGTGAATGGAAGTGATTCAGTGATGCACATAGCATTGGTATCAGTATTAACATCATCATTATCATCATCATGCTGTCATATAAATGCTTTACTTGTCTTTCTCCACATTTCTGCATTTTGGTCAATTTCACTATTATTTAGCCCTTCTTCTAGAAGTGACCAAAGTAAACAGAATCCTCTTTTGTAGCAGCCCAACTAGTGTTCAGGGCAGTTCAAAGCTAATAGAAATTCACTGACTGTCCCCACCCCTCACTTTTACCTCAGAGATACAAATGGGTACAAAAATGAATTACGGGATTCACTCTTTCCTAAGGGTATATTATTGGCCAAATATAAGCAAACAAAAGGGAAGGAGAGAAGCAAAGGGCCAGAATAAAGCAGAAAATTAGGCTGTCTTTGTAATTAGGAAATATCTAAAACTTGACTTCATTTGTTTGCAGTTTTATACTGCAGTGTATACACATGTATTTTTCAGCTATAGTTTCTTAAAAATTTTTACTATTGAAGAATAGTTGACATACATAGGCAACAGTTTTTATTTAAGCCATGAAATATAGAAGAGTGATGATATTTAGCTGCATTTGCTGATCTAAAGAAAGAACTCCTATCCTCACAGGATTACACAATGCTGCCAACACCAAGGACCAAAGACCAGGGGGCAAAAGACAAACCTGAAACTCACAAGCCCTACCTGTTCTCAGCATCAGCGCTGCACTTTGGGGACATCAGTTCAAAGGATTTGGTAAACTTCACCACCTGCCACACAAAAAGACATAAATCCAAGTCAATTAAAGCTTTCTTACAGCTTAAAATAATTCAATAAGCAGTTTTTGTCTTTATAATGATGATTACAATAATTGGAGATTAAAGAGCAATTTTAAGTAGAGAAATCCCAAGGGACAGAAGAACAAAATTCTATCTTACATTTTGTATTTTATGTCTAACATGGCTTACATTGACAAAGTTTTATACAATTTACTAAATATGTGTATCTGTTTTTTCAAGTTTTTATCTAAATTCCAGTTAGTTAGCATATAGTGTAGTATTAGTTTCAGGTGTAGAATTTATTCAAAACTTCCATATAAACACCAAACACAAGTGCACTCTTTAATTCCCATAACCTATTTAACCCCCACCCCTCTGCCACCTCCCTTCTGGTAACCATCAATTTGTTCTCTGTAGTTAAGAGTCTGTTCTTGGTTTTCCTCTTTTTTTCTTCCCAATCATATGTGGAATTTAAGAAACAAAACAAATGAACATAAGGGAAAAAATTATATGTATGCATATTTTTTTAAATTTATTTTTGAGAGAGAGAGAACAAGTGGGGTAGAGGCAGAGAGAGAGACACACACACACACAGAATCTAAAGCAGGATCCAGGCTCTGAGCTGTCAGCACAGAGCCCAATGCAGGGCTTGAACTCGTGAACTGTGAGATCATGACCTGAGCTAAAGTTGAACACTTAACGGACTGAGCCTTCAGGCACCCCTACTATGTATATATTTTTACAATGAGGTGCATACTATCTTGTGGCAGTCCTGCCAAGGGATATCTCAATCGAAAACATTAAAAAATTTTTATTGCCCTTTGAACAATCCAATCACTATCCATAGAGAAGAAAGAGGAGACAAAATACCGCTCGAAAAGGATGGCCTCCATCAACCCCAGGCTCCCAAAGTTGCCTTCCCTGGTTTACCATTGTTCTCAGGTGAACATTTTGTTGCCACCAACCCCACCACCTCTGCTCCAAGGCTAAAGAAGAGAAAGCTATCTTCTTCAAAGATCTTTCCTAGTGTGGACACTTCCTCCTTCACCTGTCTCGTGAAATTGGCATACTCGGTGCAAGAACCTGGTCAAGACTTATTACATTGAAAGAAAATTACGGACACAGAAAAAGTAAAGGTAGTTTTTCTTATTATTAGCTACTATTGAGTTCTTACTATAAACCAGGCTGTACATCAGAAGCTTCTTGGACTATTTAAGTTCCTTATTATGATTCTAGAAAGCAGAGACTTTTCTCGTCAGTATACAGAGGAGGAAACCTCTCCATAATTTTTAAGAAACTTTCTGAATTTCACACAACTACCTGGGGCACCTGGGATTAAAGCAAGTCTGCGTGATTCTAGAGTGCCAGCTCTTTCAACAGCACTAAAAATTTGGGGTGGGAAAAGCACCATTTCTGGCCCTCTTTTGACAAGCTATACCACGTGATAGAAAAATGAGTCTCTTACACTGAGAGGAGTCATCTGAATGTCACTGGATGCTTCCAAGGTTGACATTTAGACTTGCCTTAGCTAGATGCAGTCATGCTTCAAAGGCCTTTTAAATTAGCCACTTATGAGGAATTGATGGGCACCTGAGAAAATGATTTGGAAACTGGGAATAGATTAAATATTAAAATAGCTTTATCAGTGAGGTAATGAACCCAAACTAAGAAAATGCAACATTAGGGAAAAGATAAAAGAAAAGCCCATCACAAAGAAAATTGTGTGTGATTCATTGAATGCAGGGCAGTGACAATAGAACAACTACAAGCAAATACCCTTGATAACTACAGAACACATTTCTTTTCATATACTAATGTGAATTGGGCCTCTACAAAATCATTCATTGTGACCAGTTTTATTTTCTAAAGATGGCCACAACAATACCTTTTATCCCACACTCTGCTACGATATGACCCTGCCACCCTCTTAACCAAGTGGTAGGGTCTATGTTCTTTCCCCTTGAATCTAAGTGGGCTTCTGACCACTTTGACCACTAGAGTATATAGAATGGATGTGGTGTGCTCTCTAAGACTGTCATAAAAGCCAATATGGCTTCTGCATTATCTGATGGAATACTTAGGCCGAGAGGCCTGAGGTACCGTGTAAGAAGTTCAGCTACCCTAAGGCCACTATGCTGAAAGGGAGCCAAAAACCACATAGAGAGGTATGATATAGATGCTCTGGCAAGAAGCTCCAGTCTTCAAGTCATGCCAGCCTAGGAATAAGACATATGAGTGAATAAACCAGATGATTTCAGTTCCCTGCTATGAAGTCACCCCTGATCTCCATGTTTTCCCAACTGTGGCCCCAGACAACCTGAAAAGAGGCAGGCCATCCTTGTGATGTCCTCTCCAGATTCCTGATCCATGGGACCTTTGAGCATAACATGATTGGTTTAAGCCTCTAAATTCTGGGTTTATTTGTTACACAGCAAAAATAACCAGAACATTTATCTGAATTAAGGACTTAAACAGAAACCAATCACTTAGAAATCACCATCCAATTGCAATACTCTTGGGTTTCAAAAGTTAGCAAGCTACAAAGAAACTATTTCCTATCACCAAATAATAAATCCCTCAAACTATACCCCAAATAATTTTTAAAGCTAAAACAATAATAAGGTAAATAATAGTAACATTTCATTTCTGTTTGCCTAATGGAAAATTGTCACAGATTTTAAAAGGAGAAGTTAGTCCTCTGTCTCTGCTTTGATCTCTCATCATATGTGATTTCTTTCCATTATTTTGTTAGATGATAGAAAATTCATGTCCTATTTTTATCATGTTTATGGACTGTATGTTTGTGTCCCCTAAAATTCATAGGTTGAAGCCCTAATCCTCACTGTGATGGCATTTGGAGATGGGGCCTTTGGGAGGTGATCAAGTCAACAGGTGAAGCCTCATAGGCATTAGTGCTTTTATAAGAAGAAGCAGACACAGCTTGCTTCTTCTCATTTCTCTGCTGTGAGAATACTATGAGAAGGTGGCCATCTACAAACCAAGAAAACTGACCTCACCAGACACAAGATCTGCTAGTACCTTGATCTTGGACTTCCCAGCTTCCAGCACTGTGAGAAATACATGTTTGTTCTTTAAGCCACCCATTCCATAATAATTTGTTATAGCAGCCTGAACTAAGACAACTATATTTTACCTTTTTGCTGCAAATGTGTATGAGGCAATTTGCACAATTATGACCAATCCTTTATGTAGGTATCAATGTTTACAACATACTGGTAAGGTATATATTATTATCCTCACTTTATTTAAAGGAAATTAAGGCTCAGAGAAGTTAAGTGGTTTCCTGGAAACCATATAACCAATACCCTGCAGAATTGGGATTTGAATTGTATCAGTCTGATTCTACAGCCCCACTCTTCCCACTACTCACTGCTTTTGTCAACATGAGCAAGTGGTATTGTGGGGGCACTTGGGTGGCTCAGTCAAGCATCTGACTCTTGATTTTGGCTCAGGTCATGATCTCATGGTTCGTTTCATGAGTTCAAGCCCCATGTGGGGCTCTGCACTGACAGTGTGGAGCCTGCTTGGCATAGTGTCTCTCCTTCCCTCTCCCCCTCCTGTGCTTATTTTCTCTGTTTCTCTATTTCTCTCTCAAAATAAATAAATAAACATTAAAAAAAAGTGGTATTGCAACACCACATTATTTGGACATGCCTCCTTCAGAGCCAGAATAGTTAGATAAACTCTGCCTTTATTTATCAATTCTATAAATATATTTTGAGTATCTATTAAATGCCTGAATTTGAATAAACAGACTTAAAGTAGCTTGAAGTAAAATACTTGGCCTAATATACAACCAATCAAATTACCAATAAACTATTAACCGTTTCTGCATTGGGAAATCAAAAAGGAGATACCTTTTAATTCCCTGACCTGACAGATGAGATTAAACTCTCCAACATTACTAGGAATACTTCATTTGGCTTCCTTTTTACTATTGATTAGAATACTCTGCAACTCTAAAAGGATACATATTAATTTCTGAAAAAGTGAAGCAATGCAAATTGGGTTGTAATGGGGAGTAAGTCCCCCTTGTGGGATTATTAAGGATCACTCTGACAAAGCCACAGAAATTATACTTGGAAAGGCATGCGAAATTAAAGAGTTTATCACAGGTCCTAGAGAGCGTGGTATGCTCAGAGGGTCACATAAAGTCACCCAAAGCTAAAAGTTTGGTCACTGCATGCAGAGAAAGAACACAGCAAGGACTCGTGGGTCCGTGCCTTCATTGGAGTCAGAGATAAAGTAGCTTGTGGCACTTGGGAAGCCTTTGGATAATTTGAATGTAACTGGGTCAACATGGAGAGGAGGGAAGGGGTAAATTGGGAAAGTCATCAGGAGGCTTACCACTGAAACACACAAGGTGAGGATGGGCACCCAGAAATGGGCAATAACTAGGTAAAAGTTAAAAACAAGCAGGGTGAGTGCAGGCACTCAGGGAGTCATTGAGGCCACAAAGAACAGCTTGACAGTACACGAATGAATTTTCTCCGGGTAGAAATACAAATGATTTCTGTGCAGTAGGAAAGCCCATAGTTACAATTTTATTGTCCTGGATGATAGTAACCATTTTAGAAATCTAACCTAATAATCTTACCCCAGCAATTTTTCAGTGCCTATTTTAGGGCTAACTTTACTATCTCACTTGGTTTCTCTCTTTAATGAGTGAAATAAATCTTTGATACATGCTTGCTTTAGATTTATGCAAGGGTTAGGTTTTTAACTTTTTAAAAACTGTTCTTTGACACAACAGATATATACCGAGTATATGTATGTGTCAAATAAAGCAAGGCACTGGGGGCACATGTGGGAAAGTAAAACAAAAAAATCTCTGCATGCATGGAGTTTACTTTACAGTAGGGAGCTTAATTTACCCTGGGCTCCTCGAAACTAGTGCTTCCTGGAATAAGAAGTGAACTTCTGCTTTCCACATCTTAAGAAAACAAACCTGGGGGATGTTCAGAGATTAAAAGAGAATAAAGATCTTTAAAAAATGTTTTTTGTTTTTTTTTTTTAAAAAAACCCCCACTAGAAATGGAATAGAATATCCTGGAATTTTAAAGCTATAAAACTTAGAGATCTAGAATGACAAAGAGAATGGCTAAAACAAACAAATACCTCTAGATGAAATGTCTGTGTTTGAACTCCTGAAATGTATAGGACTTTTTAAAGCTGCCAAAAGGAAGAAACGCTTTTTTCTAAAATGTTGAAACTTTTTATTTCAACATAAATCATATGCTATAAAGAAGAACAGGGTCAAACATTTTGTTTTATTTTACTTTATTGATTTTATTTTCTAAATTCATGTTTAATGAATAAAGGGAAAGTCAAGGATTGTCTTTCAAATTTAGCACTCCATATCATGGAGAGTACTAGTTATGTCCCCCAATAAACCAGTCCGTGGCATCCTGATCAAAGCAGACACTGGATTCATGAACCATAGTGTTGACCGTGTGTAATAAAGAATTAACCTTACCCAAAGAAACGTCTCGCTTTTGTCTTCAATTGCTGGGAGATAACTGCTAAGCCCTTGGAATGTCCAGCCTTTATAAAAGTGTCTCTGTTTACCTGGACACCTTAGACCAGCCAGTTAGTAACAATGTAATTGAGCTACACAAAGTGGTGGTAGTGGGGGGGGGGGGGCGCTTTGGGTCATGTGGTATTAGCTCACCTCTGGAGGGAATGGAGACTGAGGTCAGTTATGTAGGTTGTCAAATATGTTTTGGTGATTAAGCCCCAATAAAGACCTCTGGATACCAAGGCTTGGGTCACCATCCTGGTTGGCAATACTTCATGATGTACGTTGTCACATATTATTACCGAGAGAAGGTAATGATATCCATGACTCCATGGAGAGAGGACAACTAGAAGCTCCACATTTAGAACCTTCCTGGACTCTGCCTATGCATCTCTCCTTTGGCTAATTTTAATCTGTATCTTTCCCCACAATAAATCATAACCATGAATGTAACAGCTTTCAATGAGTTCTAGGAGCCCTTCTAGCAAATTGTTGAGCCTGAGTATTGGGAACCCTTGAACTTATAATTGGTATCAGAAGTTAGGGCAGCATTATAGATTATGTTCCCTTACTTTGTACCTTATATGATAATTCATAGGTTCTCATGTCTGTAGGAGAAAAATGAGAATAATATCGACTGGTCTTCGGTTAAATATTGATTACCTAATACATATCGATGTGTACTGGATGACAAACAGATATGAAAAATAGTAAATAAGGTCTCTAACCTTTAAATAATATGTTAAAGGGGGAAAATTTTTAAACTTAAGGGTCAGGAAAATTTTCTTGATCAGTTGACATGATTCCTTCTGCTAAACAAACAGAATTATAAAATGTATTAAGTTTTTTTTTTGTTTTTTTTTTTTTACCTTAGCTATTAGGAAGCTCAGAGCAAAGCTTTAGTTTCAAAGTTTTATCTTTTTGCAGCATAATTTGGTTTTGAGTTTGTTGATTTTGTTTGGTTTTACTTATAACATCTACTTTCTCTTTCTCCCTTTTTATTTGAAATTTTGCATTTCATTTTGTCATGCGTCTGGTACCTAATAAGCA
This sequence comes from Panthera uncia, assembly GCF_023721935.1. NCBI lineage: Eukaryota > Metazoa > Chordata > Mammalia > Carnivora > Felidae > Panthera > Panthera uncia. The sequence goes on along the minus strand of NW_026057584.1, from coordinate 55,071,920 downwards.
CTCAGAAAATATCTGCTCACTATGAATTTTCGCTGAAAGGTGGCTTAAGTGCTCTTCATAATTAATTGAGTAAAAATGTAAACAGACAGGAGATAAAGTACTTACATACTTGAAAAATGTATACAGTGTATAAAAATATTTTACACATGAAATAACATAAATTTGCTTATGTAAAACTAATTACATTTGAACGTTAGTATAAGAGAGGATTTTTCAGAGGCATAGGAAGGGATTCTGGAATGGTGGGTAAGAGAAATACAATATTTAAGGGCCTCCAGCTGATAGCAAACAACGCAAGAAAAAAAGAGAAGGAGGCTTGGATCACATCCAGACAGTGGTCAAATATGAACAGAGCACTGAAACTGTGAGGACAAACCCACTAATCACTGTAAGCCAGATAAGATCAAGAAAGTAGTGAAGCCCCAGACCCAGTTCCATAAGGTGTATAAAGTTAGTCTGGTTCCAGGTGACCTGACTATAAAGGGCTCCAAGTCCATTTTAGAATGGATTTACCTCAGAAATCCTAGTCTAGACCAAACTGTCGGGAACCTAGGGCTGCCGGTGGAATCTCCTTACAGATTTTCTAAATTTAGGTCAATTTGAGATTAGACTCACCCATCCATGAACCCTCAAAGTCATCAGAATAGTGGGTCCTTATTAAGGTGACATGCACATGTGCCTTGGTCCATGCTGAGGACAGCAAGATGAAGAGCAGGCAAGTGATACAATTCTGGAGATGCCGACTGATCAGCGTGCTTCTCATTCCTCTAGAGCAAGAGTGGGCAAGGGAGTCTGTGGGCCAAATCTGCCCCACCATCTGTTTTTATAAATAAAATTTCATTTTAACAGAGCCCATCCATTAATTTAAATGTTATCCATGGCTGCCTTTTGCTCTAACAGTGTAGTTGACTGCTTACAACAGAGACCATATAGGCCACGAGGCCTAAAATATTTACTTAGCTGGTCTTTCATTGAAGAGTTTGCTGACTCCTGGTCTAGAGCCATCTCTGGACCAGGTCACCTAGTTATATTTTGGTACACTGTTAATGGCTGGTGATAGATTAATGTATGTATATTCCTATATAATTTATCCATAATTTAGAATGTGGGTCCCTGGAGTCAGAATCTTCACATCTGAAATAAGACCGTAATGATGGAAATTTTAGACACCATGGTAAGTGGTGGGGGATATACTTGAGGACATGCATATGTGCCAGTTGTCATGAACTGCCCACTTTTATAAAGCCTATTGTCTTGATACAATTATTAAAAGTGCCTCCTTTTACTCTCAAAAAGTATCTTTGTTTGAAAAGCAAAACTCTAGGCAGGCATGCCTCAAACAACTTCTATATTTAAAACATATTTATTAAAAATATAATGCATTCAAGTAGAAAACAATTTATGGTCAGTCACCTGGATTTAAAAATGAAGCAGCGGGGCGCCTGGGTGGCTCAGTCAGTTAAGCATCCGACTTCGGCTCAGGTCATGATCTCGCGGTTCGTGAGTTCAAGCCCCGCGTCAGGCTCTGTGCTGACTGCTCAGAGCCTGGAGCCTGTTTCAGATTCTGTGTCTCCCTCTCTCTCTGACCCTCCCCCGTTCATGCTCTGTCTCTCTCTGTCTCAAAAATAAATAAACGTTAAAAAAAAAATTTTTTAAAAAATGAAGCAGCAAAAAAACAGCCAAAATATTTCAAAGCAATTTAATGGGATATACAGTGCCACTGTGGAGATTATGACCAATAAAAAAAAAACAGACAAAAGCATAAAAGGAGACAATAAAACCCATGCTTTATTCTTGACTTGGACCAATGGTATAGTTCTCAGTTTCATTAATTTTTTAAAATTTATTCTCCAAATCCAAGTCTGATTTTATAATAGATGTATTAAATGAACCTAGGTTAAATAAATAAATACACACATTCACATCCACTAAGTAAAAAGTGAGTCTTACAAGAGAAATATCAGAAGCGGTTTATAGGTCAATGAAACTGAACAAGTGGTTCCAAGCTCTGCTGGCTGTTGATCAGCCCTGATTATCACACCCTGGGGAAGGCAGTACCCATGCCACAGTGAAGTAAACAAAATATCCCCAAGCATCTCTGCCTGTTCTTTGGAAAAGCTCCACGGACAGAAGTCTTTTTGATTTGGATATTTATCAAGCACTAGTTGGTCTGGTTTCTCTCTGTTTTTTTTTTTTAATTTAAAAACAACTTAAAAAATTGGGGCGCCTGGGTGGCGCAGTCGGTTAAGCATCCGACTTCAGCCAGGTCACGATCTCGCGGTCTGTGAGTTCGAGCCCCGCGTCAGGCTCTGGGCTGATGGCTCGGAGCCTGGAGCCTGTTTTCGATTCTGTGTCTCCCTCTCTCTCTGCCCCTCCCCCGTTCATGCTCTGTCTCTCTCTGTCCCAAAAATAAATAAAAAACGTTGAAAAAAAAAAAAATTAAAAAAATAAATAAATAAATAAATAAATACTGTGCTCAAATAGATATTCCTGCCACCAAAAAGAAAATGGGAATGATCTAATAATCACCATTTTTTCATTAGTTTTCTTAATCCATATTTTTTCCACAAGAAGACTATTCTATAGGGCAAAAGACTGTAAATGATCATCCACTGCCATCCTTCTTGATAAATTTCTCACTTATGCTGAAGAGTAATTTACTCTAATCACTTATTCACTCAATCAATATTTATCAAATACTTAGTGTACAGGCACTCTTATGGGCTTGGAAACATCAAGGGGCATAAATCATGTCTTGTCTTTTGATGGACCAACAACATAGTACAGAGGAGGAAATAGTTCACAAAGGTATAATTTCATCACAATATATGTTCAAATTTCTACAAGTGCCCAGAAGAAGATGTAGAAGAAGACTTTGCGTGAACTATGTCTTAAAGGGTTGGCAGGCATGCCCTAGGCAGAGTAGCGGGGGAAGCTTTCCAGGCTGAAGGACTAAACAGGTCAGAGTGTAAGCTGAAAACAGAGAGAACACTCAAACGGGTTTAACTGAACCTAATTCAATAAAGGGACTAGTTACAGAAGTGTGGGCAGGGTTAAAAGAAACCAGTAAGAAATTGTGACGTTCCCAGGAACTAGCAAATTTGGAAAGCAGTTAACATCTCTAGGTCTAAAGGAGCAGTAAACACCCATAGGTCACAGGGATTAAGGGAGAGAAGGAAGATGGCAGGAGGGAGGGAACAGTGTTATTGCTGTTCTGAAGACGTTAGAGCTATGGAGAGGGTTCTTGGAAGAATCAAGCCACCTCTACAACTGGCAGAGAAAGAACAAGAGGAATAATTATTTCTCTCTCCTCCAGCCTTTACACCTTCTGCTGATCCCTCTTGTTTGTCAAACTCAACTGGAAGCCAGTGGACAAGAAAGCCCACTGCCTTCAAGGGCACTGAGCTAAAGACAGAAAGATCAATAATAGATGGAGGGACAGGCATTTGCAGAGAATATTATAGAGTTGACAATGTTGAACTTCACCTGAGCCCTGCTCCCCAAAACACAGTAATAGTAAAGAAATCCTCCCTACCACTTTGTCTTCCAAAATTGGCTAACCTCAAAGGACCACCCTGCCCTAGCATATTCTAAAATAACACCTGTCTCCATCCTTCCTTCCTTTTCTTTGAGATGTTCCTCAGAAAAGAATGTTCTCCCTATTGCAATACCTGGATGAAATTATCTCCCTAAATTTTCTGGTGCATTTTCTCTTCCACAAGAACAATATGTACAAAGACACAGAGACAAATGTAAGCATAGGCTGACCATGGAGGGGGGTGGTGATAGAGAAGGAAGAAAGGGATAGGGTGAGGCTGAGGACCAGAAAGGACCTCCGAAAGGTAAGTTGGGGAGCAGAGGAGATGAACTTGTTATGTTGGGCAGTTTGAACTTTATTGGGTAGGGGGTACCTGGGCGATTCAGTTGGTTAAGTGTCTGACTTTTGATTTCGCTCAGGTTATGATCTCAAGGTTTGTGAGACTGAGTCCCATGTTGTGCTCTGCACTGGCAGCTTGGGAGTCTCTCTCCTTCTGCCCCTCTCCAACCCATGTGCACATGTGCGTACTCTCTTTCTCTCTAAATAAATAAATAAATAAATAAATAAATAAATAAATACTTAAAGAAAACACAAAGCTTTTGAACTGTATTGTGTAGGCAAAGTTACCAAATGTTCTGAAGCATGTAGAGGCAGATGCATGTTTCAGAAAGAGAACTGGAAGGAGTATAAAGAATTGATGGAAAGGAAGACTACCCTATTTACAAGTGAAGAAATGAGTCAAGAGGAAAATGTGGAGGTAAGAGATTAGTAAAGACAGAGTAAAGCCAGTGGTTGAAGAGGTGGGAGGAAGGGGCTAGAAACAGGGTTTCAACATAAAAGCAACAGAACTTACAAATGGTTGAATATAAATAGTAAGAAATACTTAGAGGCTACTGTGTGGTTTTTAGCTTGAGTTACTTACTACATGATGATGATTCTATTAACTGAAATAGGAAATCTCAGAAGTGTTAATGATTTGGGACAGGATGTGGTAGACATGGTCAGTGAGGATTGAAGTTCAGAAGTTGGATGGGGAGCCTGGGTGGCTTGGTCGCTTAAGCATCCGACTTCGGCTCAGGTCATGATCTCACGGCCCATGAGTTCGAGCCCCGTGTCGGGCTCTGTGCTGACCGCTCAGGGCCTGCAGCCTGTTTCAGATTCTGTGTCTCCCTCTCTCTCTGCTCCTCCCCTGTTCATGCTCTGTCTCTCTCTGTCTCAAAAACAAATAAACGTTGAAAAAAAAAAGAAGTTGGATACACACACACACATTTAACACATATAAATGATTAATGATCTGAGTTAATACATTGACATAAAATTATTAATAAAGTGAGTTAATATAACAAATATATAATGATATATTAATGATTAGTGATGTAAGTATATATATGTATACATATATACATACACATATACATATACATAAAACAATGATTCTTTGGATAATCATCAGAGTTTTTTAGTTACTTGCTATTTTGCACTCTTGAAAAAGCACTTGGAACAAAAATCAAAAAGAATTTACATTGGCTTCCTTATAGGGAAAAGGAAAGTTAAAGAAAGGTGGGGAAAATGGAAAGAAAGTGAAATAGAAAGGAAAGCCTGAAGCAATTTTTGCCATCCACTTCAAATGGAGGGGACTGAATTAATTATAGGCTGTTCCAGAGCAATCAGATAATGATTACCTCCATCTCTTTCTCTCAAGTGTTGGATTCAGGAAGATCATTTAGTTCAATGGCTTAATTGTGCATGTATTTACATAAGAACCAAGAAGTTAAGGAACATGTTAAAAAATAGGGATAGCTTATGCTTCATGGTTTAGGAAGTGAACTCCCGAAACGAGCATCATAGTTACAAGCTCAGTTATAAAGTACTTGATGGAGTTCTGCTTGTGCAATAGTTGAGCCATCAGGATGATCCATGAAAGAACACTTGTAAATACTAGTGCTGAGACAATGCCTTAGGACTTTACGATTAAAATGTCTGCTTCTTGCTTTCCTTGACTAAGCACAGAAAGAAATAGAGATAATAGTAAATATATGAGCTAGAAAGAAACTAACAGAAGGGATAGGAATTGCTTAGCCAGGTTCATGGAATGGAATAACATTACGCACAGAATATTCAGTTCGAGGGACTAAATATTTCCTAATGTCGACAGTAGCTAGAACAATCTTTCTGTTTTTCAGTCTAATGGAAAATACCATTGACAAACTCACTTAAAACTGATTGACTAAAACACTTAAGGGAAGCAAAAGAGGGTAAAATATTAATTTTGGCAGGAGAAGAGGCTGGAAAGGCATTCCTTGTTTCCATTTTTGGCATCCACTGAGTGAACTGGCCAGTTAACACCTGCCTACCCAGTTTCAAGACCATGAAGGCAGGGGCTCCTGGTAGCTCAGTCAGTTAAGCATCTGAGTTCACAAGTTTGAGCCCCACATGGGGCTCTGTGCTGTCAGCACGGAGCCCGCTTTGGATCCCCTGTCCCTCTCTCCCTCTCTCTCCCTCCCCTGCTGGTGTTCTCTCTCTCTCTCTCTCTCTCTCTCTCTCAAAAATAAATAAACATTAAAAAAAAAAAAACACCATGAAGGCATCTCTAAACATTGAGTTAAAAGCTTGATGAATCAAAGCATCTATAACTAGATTTCAATTTCCTTTCTTCCTCTTTCCCGCAAATGAAGAAAAGGCCAGGAAGTAGCATACATCTGCAATAACCAGCTTTTTAAATATTCAAATCCCAAGTCAACTATTAGAAGCTTTGTTTCCAGGAATGATTCTAATAAAATAGAGAAAAGCAAAATTTATTTATAGACAAAGGAAACTTTAAGCAGATTTTTTTTTCCGGAAATGATACATTTTTCCCCCTGATTGTAAAAGTAGTATATGGACTGCCAGTAGAGATGTCTAGAAGTTAAATGTTTTGACACATCTGTTCTCTTCCCAAAACAGAGCAAAGATTGATAAAATACAGAAAGAGAAAACAAGAAAGACATGTTAGAGGTTAAAAAGCAGAAAAAAAGAGAAGGGCAGGACAGCAGAGTGTAAGGAAAAGAAAAGATCTCTAAAGGGCCAAGCCTGAAGACAGGCCTACTGCACCCCAAATCCAGACACAGGCAGGCAGCAATGATCGGAATTTCAGCTTCTACTGGGGTTGGGGAACTAAAAAGGTTCCCTTGAACCAGGTGACCTATCTTTACCCCCAGAAAATGAACCACGTTGCTTCTGGCTTAGTGTGAGCCAGCACACAGCAGGAGACCCAACATAAGGCCTGGTTCTTGACTAGAGGCCAAGGAACTGCACAGACTATTAGACATGGAGGGAGAGTATAAGAGAGAACCAAAGAAAACAATGGCACAAACAAACAAACAAAACACCCTCTCATCAAAATGAGCTCCAATCCCAAATTCAAAAACACATGAACAGTTCCTATTAATACAGACACCTAAATCGACAACCTACAGAATCAGACAAGAAGATGCTGATAAATCCCAGTTATGCTGAACATTTGAACACACCTGTATCAGAGAATGAAAGGGGAAGAACAGAAAAATATTAAGAATATGAATGATTTGTTCTCAACCAATGGATCTCGAGGGAAAGTCAGCTGGAGAAACCTCTTCTGGAAAAGACTTTCTTCCCTGAGAAAAAGAAACATGAACAGAAGTTTTCCTTTTCTCTTCTCCTGGGACACAGTTACATGAAGACATACTGCCTGGAGCTGTGCCAGCCTCCTGGATCATGAGGATGAAAGCCAGTCGAGCACTGAGACATCCACAGGAAAGTGGACAGAGCTACCTTGCTGATTACATCATCAGGCTACTGCACCACCCGCAGCCACCTCCTGCAGACTTCTCATATAAGACACAGACGTTCTCATTGTTTAAGCCATTTTCCCCTTATATATTGTATTACTTGCAGAAATCGCCCAAACTGGTATGTAAATTAAAGCAATTTCAATCAGTCTATAAAGAATTTCTCACAGAACTTGATAACCTGCTCTTAAAATTTATATTAAGGAGCAACAGGCCAAGAATAAGCAGGCCGATTTTAAAGAGAACAGCACTGAGGACTTGTTCTCAGATATCAAAGTGTATTACGAAATTACAGAAACCGAGACAGTATGATACTGGTGCAGAAATAGACAAATAGACTAGTGAGCTCAGAAACAGACCCAGGTATATATGGAAACTTGATATAATACAGAAGTGTCATTACAGAGTGTGTGTGTGTGGGGGGGGGTAACACAATGGGTTATACATATAGGGCCTTACACTATACACAAAAAATAAATTCTAGATGGATATGAAGACCATAAATACCAGATGGGTTAAAGAAAATATAAGACAATGTTATTATAACATGGAGGCAGATAGTTTTTTTAAACAAAACTCTTAAAGCACAAATCAAAAAGGAAATTGATAAACTTGACACATTATAGTTAAAATATTCCTGGGGTGCCTGGGTGGCTCAGTCAGTTAAGCGTCTGACTTCAGCTCAGGTTGCAGTCTCACTGTTCCCAAGTTTGAGCCCCGAGTCGGGCTCTGTGTAACAGCTGGGAGCCTGAAGCCTGCTTCGGTTTCTGTGTGTGTGTGTCTCTCTCTCTCTGCCCCTCCCCACTCAAAAATAAATAAACATTAAAAAAAATTTAAGGTTAAAATATTCTTCACAACCAAGACACCTGTTGGGAGAGGCCAGCCTCATGAGCCCTGAGTGCACAGTCTTGCTTTTGTTTGCTGAATTGTGCAGCATCAGATTTTGGCACCTGGTATCCAGTTCTGTCTGGCTTCTCCTTCTGTACTTGGCATGACCGTGTCTGGCGTCCTTCCCGTAACTGCTATCACACAACCAGGGGGAGTCTGACGTTTTGAGAAGTCTTTGGTGGGAAGTGTGCTAAAGAAGAGCATGGCACTGATGGGGTTTCTACCTGGTGACCCACGTGTATATAACCTCACTCCTGCCTTCAACCCTCCCACAGCAACCCAGGCAGTCCCTTGCCAAAAACTCTTTACAGCTTTTAAAACAGTACCAAGCAGATTAGTCTCCTCTTTTTGCACATAGCTGACTTTTACCTCTAAACCTTGGCCCTCTAGATTAGAGGAGCTCATCCTCACTTTCAAGGGGAGGGGATGGGCAAAGAGAAGAAATTGTGTAGAGTGGCCTGGAATTTTCTGCTCTAATCCCACCATTACAGTCTGAGAATTTTCAGCTGTGGTAGCAAAAAAGTCTTTTTAACTTTCAGTAATATATCAACACCTTTAATGCTGATACCATCTACTATAGATAGTTGGGATTTTTATATTTATTTATTTATTTTGAGAGAGAAAGAGAGAGAGAGAGCATGCAAGCAGGGAGGGGCAGAGGGGAAGAGAGAGAGAGAGAGAGAGAGAGAGAGAGAGAGAACGAGAACTCCAAGCAGGCTCTGTGCTGTTAGTGCAGAACCCAATGGGGACTGAAACTCATGAACTGTGAGATCATGATCTCAGCTGAAATCAAGAGTCAGATGTTTGACCGACTGAGCCACACAGGCGCCCCATAAAGTGGTTTTTGACACCCACCCCCTACACTGTTCCTACTCTTCCCTCCAGCTCTATCCCCACCTTCCATATCCACTTCTGTCATCTGTACTTTTTCATCTGATGTGCTGAAGAGCAAGGCCACAGCACAAAAACCAGTCTCTGTTAAAAGATTAGCAAGAATGGCCACCCTCAGCTGGTTTTAGATTACTTGCAGGTCTGTTTACAACTGAACTAGCAAACAGTGAGCTTGTCCTTGTCCAGATTCCATCTGGCCCTCCAGCCACTTGTCCTCACAGGGACCCAGGGGGTGGTTCAGGGAATCCTGGCAGCCGAAGCCCCAACAGCTGCCTCTTCCTGCCTTTGTTTAGTGACAGCCTATAGACTGCCTGCACCAACAAGCACCACCAGCACCCCCCCATTCCTTTCTGAGGCTTCAGAGTCGGGGGGGGGGGGGAGGGGGGACTCCAGCAAGCCACTCAACCATCTGAGTCTTATTTCCTGCTCAATAAACTGAAGATGATAATAATGCCTGTTTCATAAGGATGAAGGGGAAGTGAGTGAACTCAAGTGATTCACAAAAGCATCTGGAAGCATTCCATATAGGTTATTGGGTCGTGTGTGTGTTTGTGTGTGTGTGTGTCCCCTCCCAAAGTTCCACTGAGTTTTACACAATCACAGGATAATGGCAAGGTTATTGTTTGTTTAATCCACACTTGCTAAAGTAGAAATAACCCCCAGCTCTGCTAAAATATAGGCAAACACCCCTAAACATTTTAAATAAATATAGATTTTTTTCACACTTCATGTTGAAATTTTACAATACTTATTATTAAATCTCCCAGATTTACCCTAAGGTTCTTATTCTTTGAAGAAAACAAACCTAAAGGCAAAGATAATAACCTCTTCTAAGTACAGTAAAATATCATCCTCTGAGGTATTAAAACAGCACTTAAATAGCTAGATAATTCCTGGTCTTGGAAGACAGTTCACAGTAAGATATTAAATTGCTGCTAAGGGTTTAGACATTTAACTTTCAAGAAGTTAGATTGATGATGATCATTATTTTCAATACTGTTGTGTGTTTACCCAGTGGATTTTCCCCCAAAGAGCCAAAGGGCTCAACAGAAACCTGACAGCTAAGGTGCTGCAGACCTGAGGCCTTGAACTAGCTTGCCACTTGCCTTTGGAGTACCAGGACCCCCTGCGGTGAAGAGCAGGGAGCCTCCTCCACCTGCCCCATGTTCTGTGCAAGTGTCCCCAGCTCCAAAGCGACTGTAAGAGAACTTGGAGACTGCAGTTCAGACCTTTGCTGCAGAGCACAGCCCAGCTGAGGCTTGTCACTCCACTCAGCTCAAGTACAATCTGCCCGAGCTCCAAAAGCAAAGGCACTGCTTCTCCAGCATTTTTTTGCTTCCTCCTCCTGATAAGAGGACTGTGGAGCATCATCTGGACTGCAATCCACACCCATAGATGCCAAGGGCCTTCTTCGCACTGGGTGAATACGATAGGAGCCTGGCACCTAAGTTAATGTCTATGCATCTGGGAGGGACAGGGCAAACCATCCAACCCCTCAGTTCCCTCATCTGTAAATACTCAGGACTGGGATAGACCTCTAAGGGCCCCCACCAACCTAAGAGTCCATGTTTCTAAGATGACGCAACACAAGACTGAAAATACATGTAAAAGAAATTAAAAAACTTTAGTTTTACAAAAAGCCATCTCATGGTTAGAAGAGTCATGAAGGGAGTGGTTTGAGTCATGATTTCACAAGCTGAATTACAAACAAATTACACTTTATTCCATTAATGCAGTCTGCAACTCTAGGTGACAGATAAAAAATGACTTACTGGTGATTCAATGTCCTCCAGGAGTAAAACAGAACAGCGTTCACATTTCAACAGAGTTTGGGCCCGATGCATTATTTTCTTGACAATTTTCTCCAGGTCAGTCTGTTCTTCAAATAGGTCATTAACAACCTCTAGCAAAGCCTAGGAAAGATGAAATGGATATATCTAGGTGGGTATAGGACTGAATAAAAATGGTTTTTTTCCTCTCAAAATTCCATTTTGTCTTTGCTATAATAAAATATAAATATATTTGTGTGGCTAATTAAAAACATGTTTTAATGTTTATTTATTTTTGAGAGAGAGACAGCACAAGCAGGGGAGGGACAGAGAGAGAGGGAGACACAGAATCCAAAGGAAAGTCCGGGCTCCGAGGTGCCAGCACAGAGCCTGAATGTGGGACTTGAACCCAAGAACCGCGAGATCATGACCTGAGCTGAAGTCAGCCACTTATCCAACTGAGCCACCCAGGTGCCCGTGTGGCTAATTTTTAAAGCATTCATGATTGTTTTGAAATGTTCCATCATTTTGTTTTATCACAGAGTTTTGAGCTGGAAAACACAACTTGAAAATAGTGCCAATCCATATAATCCCATATGAATCCTACATATAGCTATAGATATATATATATATATGGCTCTGAAGCTTAATTAGCATTCACCACTATATATATGTGTGTATATATATATATATATCCCTCATTAATCCATATATATATGGATTAATATATATTACACATATATATTTTATATACATACACATATATATATTACACATATATATTACACACATATATTTATATGTGTATATATTAATATATATACACATATATATTAATATATATATTACACATATATATTTATATATATATAAAACCCTCATTAATCCCTCTACACAAGAAGTATTCTTTCATTCCACCTGCGCAGGAAAACATTTAAATACTATTATATATCTCAGGAAAGAAAGTACCATTAAAATTTCTGTTAAAACAACAGAATGAAAAGCACACAAACTAAAGAAAAAAACCCTTAAAATTCTAACTTGAAAACTGCATACTCATTTAAAAATCAAATTGCAATAACCTGTTATTTTATCCAGCTAAGTTAACTTGCAATTTTTGCATTGAAATAATATTTATTTGGACTTTTTAATTACATGGCTCTTTCCAGAGATTTCAGAAAAGTGGGCTATGTACAGGTAATAGATATTATGCTTCTATCAGAGAGCAATAAGAAAATTACACAGCCAGTGAATTGTCCAGAGGGTGCTTTGTTCAGTAGAACTTAATGAGATGTACACTCTCAGGTCTGACCTCTCACAAAAGGATTTTGTGGGTTTTCAAATTAACATCTATTCAGGTAGATGGTGTTGATGATCATCCCAGGGATATGACCAATTGTCAACTTTAGTAATGAATTTGATTTGTCCTGAAACCATTGGAAACATGTGAAAATTTCTTCTCTGAGTCTGTTCAGGTAGAAAAGCATTTGAATGAGTTAAGAGATCCATGAAATGAGTCTAGTTCACTGAGCATCTCAAAGAGGATCAAATATCCTTGGTAGCATTTTCTCTAAAGAGAGCTTGTGAATGTGGCTAAAGGCCCTGGGTAGCTCTATGATCCTGATGTGGAGAAACACCAGGAGGTGAAAAAAGTTTTGAGTGTATCCTGACTGTTTGGCATTTGGACAGCAAATTGCTGTTAAGAAGGCAATGTGCAATAATTTCATACTTAAATATAACATTAAAAATGAGGCAATTGTCTAAATAATTACCAACACAATTCCCTGTTATTAAGGGGGAAACCATTATTTCCTTAATCATCTAGACTATTTCTTCAGATGGATCATATTAACTGAACAATTATTTAACTTTTCAATTTGTTGTGACTGCGTGGATAGGGCCTCTGGGACCCATATACAAGAACATTTATCTCAGAGGAAAAACTAATTGTGCCTTGAGACTTGTACTGACAAAGCACATCATAGTAATTTTACTGTTTCTAATTAAAAATTGCTGCTTTACTAACAAGTGATAAAAGTTTCACAAATAACAATACAGACTAGTTCCACGATGGGAGAAAAAGAGAAGGAAATCTAGGATGATAGGCAATTCAATAGACATTAGAGACCATTCATACAGCTGAACACTCCCCATTTCTTTATTTCACTTGTATTTCCCCCTGCCGCTCCTTCTAGTGCCTTCTTTTGTTCCTGGGCTCATCCTTGGACCTCTTCCCTTCTCTTATCCACATATTCTCCTCCAGATTACCCAAACTGGTGCCCTACTTTTAAATGCCATCTATATATACTGATAGTTCCTAAATATGAATCTTGAGTCCTGACATCTCACCAGACCTTTAGACTCCTGTACCCAGCTGTTTACTTGCCATCTGTACAAGCCAAAAGTCATTTTCACTCATTTCCCACATCAGTAAGCTTTGTACATTTCACTGCCAATTTTGGGAGGAATCTCTCACTTTTCACTGCCCTAATTCCAGCCACATTATTTCTTTTTTTCCCTAGCTCTATTAAGATATAATTGAAATATAACTTTGTGTAAGTTTAAGGTGTACAATATGATGGTTTGATACATGCACATACTGTGAAATGATTGCTACAATAAAGTTAGTTAACACGTCCATCACCTCACATAATTACAATTTGCAAGTATTCTCTCCCATTCCATAGGCTTCTTCTTCATTTTGTTGATGGTTTCTTTTGCTGTGCAGAAGCTTTTTAGTTTGATGCGGTCCCTCTAGTTTATTCTTGTTTTTTTTGTTTTGTTTTTGCTTGTGCTTTTGCATTAGAGTCAAAAAATTGACGGAGCTTTTCTCCTATGTTTCTTCTAGAAGTTTTAGTTTCATGTCCTACACTTATATCTTTAATTCAAGTTAATTTTTGTGAGTGGTGTAAGGTAGGGGTCTGATTTCATTTTTTCCATGTGACTATCTAGTTTTCTCATCACCATTTATTAGAAAAACTATCTCTTCCCCATTAAGTATTCTTGCCTCTTTATCCTATATATGTTAACTTACAAGCATGGGTTTATTTTGGGGCTCTCAATTCTATTCCACTGGTCTTGTGTCTGTTTTTAGTGCCAGTACCATATTGTTTTGATTACAATAGCTTTGCATTATAGTTTGAAATCAGGAAGTGTGATGCCTCCAGCTTTGTTTTTCTTTCTCAGGATTGCTTTGGTTATTTGAGTCCTTCCTCTCTACTCTCCAGACGCATGGATCAAGCTTTCACCTGCCGCAGTGCCTTTCCACTTGATATTTCCACCATCTGGAATGCTCTTCCCTGATCTTTGTGTGGTTTTGCTCCTTCATTTCATTTAGGTCTCTGTTCAAATAACATCCTATAGAGAACTTCTTGATCATGATCTGAAATAAACATCCTCCCAAACTATCCTTCAGTGACCAATTCCTATCCCTTTATCTCATTTCACTTGTTATAGCACTTATCACTACCTGATACTATATTATTTTTTATTTGTTTGCTTGCCTACTATCTATTGTTTCCACTAGAATAGTAAGTTCTATGAGGGCAGGGACTTCGGACACACAGTGTCTGAAGAACATCACACAATAAATGTGCTGAACAGGTAAATAAATTGTGCTAAACGTGAGGATGTAAAGATCAATAATACATGAAGCGTCCCTTAGAGACTTCAAAATGTAGGTGGAGAAGAATGCCACCAATAAATATTATACAGTGTGATAAGTGTCCACAAGTATATATTGCCATAATGGCAATATATACAAGGAATGACGAGAAGAAAGGAAGGGAGGATTAACTAGAAGGCTGAGCTGGGTCCTGAAGGATCTGTAAGGCAGGTGGTAGTGGGAGGAAAAGGTGGACATGATGCACTGAAGGCAGAGGGAGGAATGTGGCTAAAGGTATAAGAAAGTAAAGTAACAGGCTGTATTCTGGCAACAGGGGACTATTGCTGGAGTGCCAAATGAAAGGAGGAAAATGGTAAGCCATGGGGCTGATGACGAAAACAGGATCCAAGTCAGAGAAATGGTGTGGTATGCTATGTTAAAGAAGATGGCTGTAGTAATCTGTTGTGTGCATCTGTTGGCTGTGAAATATTCATAAATCATAATGCTTAGCCAATGAAACTTTTAGTCAATTTGATTACTAATTAGCTGAGGATTTCTAACTTTTTGAAACCTTGCTAAATAAATTTCTAAGTTGTGGCAGTAATCTCCATGTATTTAAACGTATAACAATGGGGCACCTGGGTGGCTCAGTTGGTTGAGTGTTAGACTTCTACTCAGGTCATGATCTCACAGCTCATGGGTTCGAAACCTGTGTCAGGTTCTGTGCTGACAGCTCAGAGCCTGGAGCCTGCTTCAGATTCTGTGTCTCCCTCTCTGCCCCTCCCCTGCTCACACTCTGGCTCTCTCTCTCTCTCTCTCTTAAAAATGAAAAAACATTTAAAAAGTTATAAATAAATAAATAAATAAAATAAAATAAAATAAAAGTATAACAAGTCCCTGGTCAGTGGCACGGACATCTCTTCATCTCTCAAGTCATAAGTTCGAGTCTCACACTGGGTGGAAAGATTACTTAAAAAATAAAAAATAAAAATTAAAAAAAGGTATAATAAGCTTAATATAATTTGATCTCTATTTGATACTTTAGAATTTTTTTTGAGTATCGGCCCACCTGCTATTCCTCTTTCTCTCCTCCTTCTTTCCTCTCTTTCTTTCCTATTTAACTCTAAAGCTGGTGAAGGTATAGGAGATCAATCCCTCTTTGTGTGTGTCTTTATAATCCTATAAAAGTGTTTGCATTATTGTCCAGCCATCTTGTGACACTCTTCCAGAAAAACTTTGAATTCAAAAGCAAAATTTATGAGATGGGGTGAAGTCACTTGTAACATACCTTGCTTCTTAAAGGAACTAAATTATACAATTTAGTGTGTTATTGTCTCAAAGCCATAAGTAAGAGTATATCTGCTGCCTTACAGTACAGATGTGAATTAATTTCATTTTTTTTAAAGATTATTTATATATGTTGAGAGAGTGTGTGAATGCGGGAGGGGCAGAGAGAGGGAGAGAGAGAGAGAATTCCAACCACGCCCCATGCTGTCAGCAGAGCCTGATGCGGGGTTCGATCTCAGGAACCGTAAGATCATGACCTGAGCTGAGATCAAGAGTTGGACACTTAACCAACTGAGCCACCCGGGCTCCCTGAAATTAATTTCATTTTTAAAAGAAGCTGGTACTATTTCCCCAAACAACAACAGAGAATATGTATCCACTTCCATTTGGACTTATTGCTTATAGGTATCTTCAACCATAAATTTGAAGGATTAAACAAATTAAAAGGATTCCTGGACTATTCAAAGATCATCTGCTGTTTTTAAAAGACATGATGACTCACAGACACTCGAAAGTCAGAGAGCTTTGAGGGTTGTCAACAGTGTTTCTTTCCACTCACCCTGCTTCTTTCATACTCTTTCCTTGAGGCAGCAAATAGCTGAGCATTAGATATGGCAATTCCACAAAATGGAAGATACATCTGCATAACCTGGGGGCAAAGAGAGTGTTAAAAACATTAAAACATCACTGCACCAAATTCCACATTCACTGCATTGGCCTGATCATAATACTTTGTTTTCAATCACAGAAATTGAGTATGGAATTGTTGATACTAGTATTTTAACTTTGGAAAGGATATTTTTCAGAGTTAACTATAACATGGTCTCAGTGAAGCTTTAACCATGGACAGTCACATCTATGAGCATATAAAGTGAAGCAACAGGTTATGATGACTATGATACAGGAACTGTATCTACATCATCTGTGCATTCCTTCTCTGATCAATGAAAAAGGAATAAATGAATAAATTTATATATCTAGAATCTAAGGCAAGTGCCCACATTCACATTTGGAGGCAAGCAGGCTGTGAGTCAATTTCTTTGCACATAAGTTATCTGTAGTGGGGATCTCAGCTTGACCCTGGCACTGTCAGCTACAGATTGAAGTATGCAAGGGACCAGTAGGAATTTAGCAACCTGAGGGCCTAGTAGCCTGAAGCAAAAGAGCTCAAAATGTGCCCACCGTTTGGTTGACATAACTGGATTGAATGCAAATTTGTGGGATGTCCTACTGAAGCCTGTTTGAGGAAAGGCTGGGGATTCTTTAAGAGAACACTTCTCCGATGGGAAGAAACAGCTAGGTGTGGTGGGCTCGATCCCAACAAAGACTTTCTCATCATTTCAGTATCACTGATTTTCAGTACTGCCTGGCACTCTCACTCAAATTCATTCCAGAATCTCTGATTCCAAAGGGAGAGAAAATACCCCAAGTAAAAACCAAAAGAACTATTTCCCTAAACTCTTTACAACATAGCACATTGGGACAAGTAATATTGCTTTGGGACTCCTCTAAAGCAGATAGAAAAGTGCATGTTTCTTCCTCCCTCTGTCTCCTTGTTTGTCTGTCTTTCTCTCTCTCTTTCTCTCTCTCTCTCTCAATCTCTCTCTCTCTCTCTCTCTCTCACACACACACACACACACACACACACACACACTACAAGGTCCTGTGAAGGGGTACCCTAGAGCAGTGACAAAACAGAGCAGCGACAAAACAGAGCAGCTCCCAATTCCTAGAAGAGTTTACCACAGGCGAGGGATAAGAATGGCAGGAACAGTGTGAGACACCCCGGGGACACCCAGAAAAGAATTACCCAGAGTGGGAGGTGTTTTTGCAGCAGGCTTGAGAAAGACAAAAGATGAAGAACAATCCACATTCTTTATCATTGCTTTCCTATTAGATCTTGCTTTGGCTACCTGGGCATATTCAGCTGTGACCTCAGGTCCCAGAAAGTATTTCACAATGCCATAGAAGCCAATGCTGTGACACCACTCTTATAGAAAACAGAGAAATGATGGAATTGGTATTAAGCAGAAGTACAAAACCAGTGAGCTGGCTGATTTTTACGGATCTTTCCTGGATAAATTCCTTCAATGAATTTGATTCCAACTTCTATTTAATGAGGACCTTCTATTTAATGAGGTGCCAGACACTCTCACTTCATTTCTTTATTTGAATGGCACATCAACTTGTCATGGAAAAATTTTAAGTACATTTTAGAGATCAGGGAATTCAGCAACTTGCTCAAACTCACACAGGAACTCAGGTCATCTTATGCTACAACTCATGATCATGTCTTACAACATGGTGCCTCCTAGAACTGGATGCTATTTCTGTTGCCCCCTCATTCCTCTTCCTTACTACTCCCCCTCATGCCTTAGGAAGTTTGTTGGTAAGCCAGGATAAAGCTGTTGACATAAAGCTGCCAGACATTCTGCCAGAATTTCCCTGCCTTTAGCCAGAATGGGACCACTTTCAACATCACCTACACACACAGCACTTTTCTTGTAGTTTCCTGTTGTTGTTGTTGTTGTTGTTTTGACTCTGCTCTGGAGACAGTGACTATGATGGAGGTGGAGGGAAGGAGGGGATACAGGTTATTTTATTTTTCTCCTTTTCTTTCTTTCTCTTTCTCTCTTTCTTTTTTCTTTCTTTTTCTTTCTTTTTCTTTTTTTCTTCCTTCCTCCCTCCCTTCCTTCCTCCCTCTCTTTCTTTCCTTTCCTTTTCTTTTTTCCTTCCTTCCTTCCTTCCTTCCTTCCTTCCTTCCTCTTTCCTTCCTTCTTCTCTCTCTTTCTCTTTCCTTCTTGACTTCCTGGCTTACTTTCTCCTTTCCTCTCTTTCTTCCTGTATTTATTTGCCTTCAGGGGCCAAGTTTAAGGTGGTTCAGAGGTCAAGCAAGTATGTAGAAGAGAATGACCAAATAAATATGTGAAATGTTTTCTAATATATCATAGGCTTGCTTCAATTCCTTTGTAATGCCAATATTTATTCAGCTCCAAGCACTGGGTCTTGTTAAAAATTATGTGACTATTAAATTAGATGACCATTGTCCTTTATATGGCTGTTCTGTGTGAAAGCCAACAAGTCACTTAACCTTTCTGAACCTATTTCCTTATCTGTAAAATGCCTGGTTTCGCTGGGCAATCTTCCTAATCCTTTTTAATTCTAATACGTGGTGATAAGTAGAAACATCTATGAGCTGTAATATTCTACTTGCTGGAGAAAACAAAGAATTCAATAAACATGCTCACATTTTTCTCAAGAAATAATCATTTATAGTAGTAATTGATATTGACAAAGTCCTTGGATATGACATTAAGCATTTTATACATACTATATCATCTGATCCTTGTAACTGCATATGCTATACCATTCATTCTATTTTTCAGATAAGAAAACTGGGCTTTACAAACTTATCCAAACTTTTTGGGAGATATCTCTCCATGGTTCTCTCACATTTCTGCACAACGTAAAAACAAAGGCACTGCTCTATATTTCAAAGGTGTTTGTATAATGAATGGCCTTGGAAAAAAGTGTCTTCTTCCAGAGCAAAGAGCAGACTTGTTTAATATAAAGTATAATTAAGATAATATTCTCTGGAGTAGAGGTCAGGCAAGCTTACTGTCCATTATGAAAGATCTGTGTTCTCTATATTTGAGGTTCCTCTGCTATAATCCATGTCCTGTGTTATCAAAATGATGCTGTTACTGAACACTATCCCAAGCCAGAAATAGCTGTTCACATATCAGTAAGACTATTTTATTTTTCATTTGTCCTGTTGGTATATTGATATGAACTCTACAACATAGTTACTTAGTAGTTGTAATTGTAAAGTAAGAGCCCAGGAGAAATTACTAAGATCCATGGTAAATTTATTTATTACCTTTTTATTGAGCCAGTTGCTATCGATTTTATTTTCTCATTCCATTGATTCCCCTCCCCCACTACATTACATTTCTTTTATTTTAGTGATTAAAACTAGAAAGTCTATGTGCATACTTAATAAAATCTAATTTTAATATCTTTAGCCTCCTTCCAAATAAGATAAGAAGGTTGAATACTTTAACTTTCCCAATATACATGTTACTTTTTTGCTTTTTTTACTTATACCTTGTTTTGTTACTGCAAATTGGACATTATTATTATTACCTAATGCTTTTTTAGATTTACCCACATGGTTCCCAATTTTTTCCTCTTTGTTCCTTCTAGCCTCTTCTTGTTTCCTTCTGAAATAATTTTCTCTTTTCGAATCCTTTAGAATATCCTTTAGTATTCGTGGTAAGTGTGTTTTGTTTGTATAGAAATGTCTTTATTTATGATCAATCTTAAAAGGTAATTTAGTTTGCTATACAATTCTAGATTGACCACTGTCTCTCATATTATTCCCCCATCATGTGCAGCTGATGCTGCTAAAATGTCCACTGTCAATCTAATTCATTGTACATTATCCATCTTTGTCCCCGGCTTCTCTTAGAAACTCTTTATGTCTTTGGTGGCCAGTCTGTACTTTTCCAGCCTCAGTCACAGGCTTAACTAAATCATATAGAACTCTAAATATATTGAGCAAATACTACTGAGGATGGAGACAATATTACACCTTTTTGACACATTGCAAACCGAGAGGGGAATCTTTATTTACAAAGGGAATGCTCTACCTACCCTGTGTCATTTATCAGTACAACAATTCAGCGCTCTGAGGCCAGAATCAGTTCCACTATGGATACCTACATGACAATATAATCATAGAGTTTCTAAACAAATGTGCAGAAGAATCAGATAAACACATTTTGAAAGGAGGGAGTAAGAAGCAGCAGAAGCAGTATGGATATAGGAGATGATGAAAAATCTTAATCTTTTTTCCAGTCCCAGTGCAACAGATGTCTTTTTTTTCAAAAAAGAAAGAGGGATACTACTCTATTCTGCTCTTTTTTAGGTCCCCCTCCTCCAAGAAAAAATACGAATTTGGCCTTCACTGTCTAGTTTCTGAATGCCAAAAGGTCTAAAAAGCCTTAATGACTAAGAAGCTAATGAGTCTGCACACCCTTGTGCAGTACTTTTCAGCTTGAAAGCACTTTATGAACATTGGCTAATTAATCTTTACAACATCCCACTCAGAAAGAGAGTTAAACTGAAAATCATTAAATAGCGTGGAAAAGTCCCTCTAGCCCTGGAAACTCATGAAAAGTATCACTAATAAGCATAAAATGTGAGCACTGGGACCTTGCATCAACGTCCTAAAGAAAGACAGTAGATACTGAGCCTTTCAAAACTTACAGATCACAGAGAAAGGCTGTTAAAGCCTCCAGGGCTGGTCCCGTCCAATAATACATCATTAAAGGACACTGGAGGTCTACACTGGAGATTCTGTGAGGGGCCTGGGGCCACCCCCTTTATGGACTCCACTCCTGAAGGCAAATAGCTTGAAGAGCCACATCACTATCAGCTAAGGTCACGGGTGAGACAAGGTCTTCCCACCATCATGTAGCATCTCCTTTCTCTGTGCAGACCCTGTAAGTTGCACTAGCAGGTCCCTTCCGCCCCCTCTGGCAGTTAACTATAAGGCAAAACTTCACTGAGCTGGGTGGGGCCACCTGATTGGAAACCGGGAGTGTTGTAACTCAAACACGAAATAAGCTCTTCAAGTAATTTGGAAAATAAGGTATCAAAATATGGATGTAGTCACATTATTCTCACATTATGAAATACTTTCCATATTTTAGGAAGATAATATTTAAAAGAGTAAAAAAATGAGTTTGAAGTTTTCTAGAGTCTCCAGAGGAAATTCCTGCTTCCAGAGGTATAGTTTGGTTCACTGCAATTTTGTTTCTAAGCAAATTCAATAAAAGCAATAGGTCAGGTGTTTATTTCAAGAATAAGAATCCTGCATGAATCTTGTCACCTCACATCAAAGTACACACACTTGGCTGAAGCATGCCTTTCTCTTATCATGCTGTGCCCTCTTTGAAGAAAACAGCCTCCCCAAAATAAATAGAGACATACATAAAGTACCAACTTTTAAAAAAATGTTTTAATGTTTATTTATTTTTGAGAGAGAGTCGAGTGGGGAAGGGGCAGAGAGAGAGGGAGACACAGAATCCAAAGCAGGCTCCAGACTCCGAGCTGTCAGCACAGAGCTTGATGTGGGACTTGAACTCATGAACAGCGAGCGGGATTCTGACATGAGCCAAAGTTGGACACTTTACCGACTGAACCACCCAGGCACCCCAAGTACCAACTTGGTTTAAAAGAACATTGGCATGGAATAGACAATCCAACACATACTTTTGGAAACTGTTCGCTTTAAGTATAAACACTCTAGGGACACCTAGGTGGCTCAGTCAGTTAGGCATCCGACTTTGGCTCAGGTCATGATCTCACCATTCCAGAGTTTGAGCCCCATATCGGGATCTGTGCTGACAGCTCAGAGCCTAGAGCATCTTTCAGATTCTGTGTCTCCCTCTCTCTCTCTCTGCCCTCCCCCACACTCATGCTCTGTTTCTCTCTCAAAAATAAATAAAAATAAACAATAAAAACAATTAAAAAAAAGAACACTAAAGAGAATGTGGGGTGCATTTTATTCACAAAAGATGAGGAAGAGCAAGGCAGCAAATAAAGGAAAAGGAGAAACTTACTCTTCTGCTTTCCGTTCTTAGGAGAGGGGGACATAGGTGTTTCCGCTTCTGCCCTGGTGGGTATCAAAGTGGGGGACCCCAGGGGAACTGGAATGAGTACCCTTCAGCTAACTCACCTCTCTTTCTGAGGCTAGTATTGGCTAAAATATCCCTAAGAGGCCAAGTTCATCCAAGGGTAGACAGGCTGAGGCCAATTCCTGGTAGGTAGCCTTGAACCATGAGTGCCCATTTTCCTTGACTTTTTGCAGGTGCTGGTCTGCTGAGCAACTGAATCTTGCAGGTACTAATTGTATCACCTGATAACCTTATTCCTATTTGCTCCCACCTGAGAGACTTTAGAAAAACAACCCACTCATATCCAAAGGCACTTCTAAATTCCCACCCTCTTATGCACAGACACTCCATTGAAAGAACATATTGCAGGAGCCATGTCCATTCCAAGATCATTTATATTGTGCTTTTCAGATCATAAGATTTCAACAGAAAAAAGAAAAAAAAAAGCACTCATATTTCTACCACTCAGGGGTAACCACTATTAACATTTTGGAAACTAACATTCAAATTTTCATCTCTCTCTCTCTTCATATAAACTCAACTAGGCTAATCCTATATGTAATATTTTATCTGCTTTTTCCCCTTTTGTAACCAGCTATCACTTATTATGACCAATGTCTGTGGATGCAAAATATCCCATTGTATAGTGCAGAAAAAGAAATTTTATAGAGAAAGAAAGTAGATTACTGGTGCCTGGACTAGTGGTGGTAATGAGATTAACTGTAAATGGGATAAGGGATCTCACTGGGGGTATGTGCTAAAACTGATTTATGCTGATGGTTGCACTACTCATGAAGTTACTAAAAATCACTGAATCGCTCTTTGAAATGGGTGCATTTTATGACATGTAAAATATACCTCCATATAGCTGTTAAAAATTATCATTCAAAAATCCCACTCATTGTGTGAATTAATATTTTTTAGTCAATCATCTGCTGGGCATTTAGGTCATTTCTAACTTTAATAATCTTAGAGTTAAACATTCTAGAAATTAAATGTTTACACATCCCATAATTATTTTCTCAGGATAAAGCCCTAACATTTGAACTAATTTATTTAACACACACTTACATAGCACTTTCTCTGCACCAGGAAATATTCTCATTAATATTAATTCATTAATATGTATGTACATTTTTAAATAACTCCTAACATTACACAAATTTTTAGTTTTTGTTTAAAAAATCAAACAGTATAGGGGCTCCTGGGTGGCTCAGTTGGTTGAGCATCTGACTCTTGATTTCGGCTTGGGTCATGATTTCACGGTTTGTCGTACTGAGCCCTGCATCCAGCTCTGCACTGACAGCTCAGAGCCTGCTTGGGATTCTCTCTCTTGCTCTCTCTCTCTCTCTCTCTCTCTCAAAAATAAATAAATAAACTTAAAAAAAATCAAACAGTATAAAAGTGTATACAATAAAATAACTACAGATGCCTCTTCATTTCCTATTCTGCCCTACTCCTCCCCCAAGGAACAACCCTAAGAGGCATTCACAGTGCATTCTTCTAGACCTTTTTTAATTAACTGCCAACTTAACAATATTTAGTTCTGGGGGTGTTTGTAAACACAAGTGGGATCACACTATAAGTTATGTTTTATACCTTCTGTATCACTTGGCAATATCTCTTGGAAAACTTTATGTGTCAGTTCAAAGAAATCTACTTAATTCCTTTTCATCTCCGTGGAACATTCTATGAGGAGACATTCATGTTGTTTCCAATTTTTCTCTATTACAAATAACACTGCCATGAACTTTCTTGTAAACACATCTTTGTGCACTTGGACAATACTTCTGTTGGACAGATTCCTAGAAGTGAAATTTTGGTTGAAGAAAATTTGCATTAAAAAAACATCTTAACAGCAACTGCCAACTCCTCCTCCAAAAATTCTCTACCAATTAATACTCCCACTAACAGTCATCAGAGAATTCATTTACCTCTACTCATACAACATTGGATATTATTATTCTTTTTAAATCTTGTCTGACAGATTAAATCAGCATTTACTTTTGCATTAACTTACATTTGTTTATTAGTGATACTGATAATAATTTCCTAATATATTTGTTGGTTATAATTTCCATAATTTCTTAGCTATCTGTTTTTAATATAGCCTCTTTGTGTCTTTCACTTATCTTTTACTGGACATTCTACTTCTTACGGCTTAGTACGCACTCTTTTTATTCTAAAAATAATAATCATCTTCCATTTTCGCAAATCATGAATCTTACTCGATAATTAACAATTGGCATCTCTGTGATACAGTCCAACAGCCCTACAAGCTATGATTGCTTCATCAAAGATAAGTAGATATTACGGCTCAGTAAACTTGGCCTACTCCCTCTCACTGTATAAAGAAATTTTACAACAATATCTATCTATATAACTCTGTCAAGGTTATTTTTATAAGCAGGTTGACCTACATATTTCATCCTGGTTATTTGCTCCATCCATTTTTGTAACTTAGAGTTTGTGTAAGAAGTCAATTTGAGCTACAGCTTGATCCAGGCATTCTTGAGTTTTAGCTTTTAAGGTCGTTATGATTTCCCCAATTACCAAGCACAGGTATAATTGCAGAAAGCTGTACTGCCTAGTAATTTAGTGTTGGTATCAACACCTTCATGCTGGAAAAATCCTATTATATCATAATAAATGTATGAACAGAAAAATTCTCTAAGGCTATTTTCTGATGAGAAACACATTAGTCTTTCTTTGAATTTGAAACATATTCACACTATGTCCTCCTGTCAGTAGCAGGATCCTTCTTTCACCATCTTATTTATCTAGCTCTTTCTTTTGTATAACTCCTGGTTCTTAAAGTAGTAGACATTTCATATAAATGGACTCATATAATATGTGGCCTTTTGTGTCTGTCTGCTTTCACTTATAATATTGTTTTCAAGGTTTTTCAGTCTTTTTTTTTTTTAATTAATAGACTTTATTTTTTAGAGCAGTTTTAGGTCACAGGAAAGTTGAGTGGAAGGTACAGAGATTTCCCATAGACTTCCTTTCCTCCCCCCAAAACACACAGTTTTCCCTAGTATTAACATCTTACATTAGTGTGGTACATTTGTTGTAATTAATGAGCCAATATTGATATATTATCACTAGCTACAGTCCATAGTCTCATTAAGTCCAAACCCACATTAGGGTTTACTCTCTGTGTTGCATAGTCCAAGGGTTTTGACAAATATATGATGACATGTATCTACCATTACAGTATCACACAGAATCATTTCAGTGACCTAAAAATTCTCTGTGTTCTGCCTATTCGTCCCTCTCTCTATCTCCCCAAACCTTTGGTAGCCAGTGATCTTTTTATTGATTCCACAGTTTTATCGTTTCAGGAATGTCATAGAGTCAGAATCATACAGTATGTAGTCTTCAGATTGGCTTCTGTCACATAGCAATATCCACTTAAGGTGACTTCATGTCTTTTCATGACTTGACAGCTTTTCATTTATTTTTATTACTGAAAACATTCCATTATATGGATGTACCACAGTTTGTTTACCCATTCACCTATTGAAGGACATCTTGGTTGCTTCCATGTTTTGGCAATGATGAATAAAACTGCTGTAAACAGTCACATGCAGGTTTTTGTGTGGACATAAGTTAACAATTCATCTGGCTTAATACCCAGGAGTATGATTGCTGGATTGTATGAAGTGAGTATTTTAGTTTTATAAGAAACTGCCAAACTGTCTTCCAAAGTGGCTGTACAATTTCGCATTTGCACCAGCAACGAATGGAAGTTCCTGGCGCTCCACATCCTTGTCAGTGTTTGCTGTTGTCAGTGTCTTGAATTTTAAACATTCTAATAGGTGTTTCATGATATCTCATCATTGTTTAAATTTGCAGTTGCCTGATGACATGGGATGTTGAGCATCTTTTAATATATTTATTTGCCACTGGTGAGCTATCTGTTCAGATCTTTTGCCATTTTTAAATCAAGTAGCTTGTGGCTTATTGTGTTTTAGGAGTTCTTTACATATTTTGGATACCAGTCCTTTATCAGATATATATGTTTTGCAGAGATTTTCTCCAGTACGTGGATTGTCTGTTCATTACATGTTATTCTTGTGTAAAGCTTAACTAGACTTGTTACTTGTTTCTGTTCTGATTTCAGAGAACTTTAAGATAAATCAAAGATTTTAATACATTTCCTCATCTATTTTCAATCTTAGCTCAATATCAGTGTACCTAGGACAATATCCTTTTGTCCAGGCTCAAGGAAAAAAGCATGTTTTTTCTGTGGAGGTAAGCCCTGTACTAGGGTTTTTCATTTGTGTCACTTCTGTGGGATCGTGGGGCTCTTCCTGTCCACCATCATTGTTTCTATCTCCTGTGTCTGGATCTTCTCTTCTCCACCAGAGGGGAATGTTTTCCCTTTCATTTGGTATTGCTGTTTCCATCCTCACCTGCATCTGCTTACCTTCAGGTCCTCACCCCCTGTCATTTGGATTACAACCTGCAATCTACAAGAATGGCTCACTGGAAGCTTGTCTATGACTTCCCGATCAACAAATCACAAAATCCACCAACTAATCTAAGCCCTTGTCCTTTTTAAAGCCTTTAACACTTAATCACCAGCTGGATATTAAATATTTGGCTAACATACACTGTACATTCCTATCTCTCCTTCTGTGTTTCTGACACCCCTATTCAAGTTAATATTCCTAGATTCAGTCTTTGGCCTTCTAGCCTTCTCTTTCCACATTCTCCATCTAAGGATGTATTTATTCTCATAATACAAGAACCCTACGAAATAAAGCAGGTTGGCCGTCTAAGAATTAACCTTTGAGTAAGAGTCACCTAGAAAAGAGAGCAAATTTCATAGGGCCAGATATTTAAGCAGCCAAGAAACTTCCTTCTTCTGCTTACTCACTCCTCCTGCCTCACTCTTGAATGTTGGTCCATCTTTAATTCCCTTTGGCTCTGAATTCACACTCTTATGTCCCTAACCACACTTCTTCTCAGCCACCCTCTACTATTTTTCACATTTAGGTTTTAGAGTTTCTCATCCTAATCCATCAAGTTGAGCTCTGGAAACATTTGCTTCCTCTATCTTACAGTCCAAGTTTAGCATTTCCAGTACTAAATTGAACTTGAACTCTGAATTCAACTATTAACTAGACAGTTACCAAAGTCTCTTCCTTTTATCTATGTCTTCAATAGTAACTTCTGGGATGATTCTCAGAGATGGCTCTCTGGTGCTGACTTTTCTCTGTGCTCTAGCTCCACATTGGAGCTGCCTAGAGGACATTTCAACTCGGAGGTCTATATACTACCTCAAACTCAGCATTCCAGAACCAAGTTTATCATTTCAATCCCCTTCTCCTCCTGAAGAAAGAGAGCTTCTACTAACTAATTTGGATGTAAATTTTAAAAAATAAAAAATAAAGTAATAATAAATCTCCAATCCACCAAGGGGGAAAAAAAAGAGAGAGAGAGCTTCTAAAATGCTCTATATGTGCCAAATGGATAATTTATGTTCTATTCACCCAGTTCCAAACTCTTAAAGCCATCTTTGATTGCTGTCCATATACTCGCTAAGCACATCAAAGCAATTCAGTAGCTTTGAGATCTCCATCCCCATACCGCTGAGTTTCTGTGGCCTAGCATATTCACTCCTCACTATCTCTAGATTATTCTAACAATAGTCAAGACATTCTCATCCTCACAATGTCTCAAGAACTCATTAATTTTTGCTTTCCCATCCAGTATAAATTTAAACATACTGACTATCCCAATGTGCCCTGTTGTCACAGTTAAAGAATGTAAGAAATATTATAAATGCCTTACACATATTGAAAACTGTTTTTGCAAACTACTATTATCTGAGTATTTTTACACCACATACAGTCTTTTTTAAAAATCTCATTAGAGTCTCATCAGAAAGTATCTCCAATATTTAAGACTATGGCTTGGTATTTTATAGATGCTTGTGGAAGATACGTAATAATCCCAGGAAAAATAGTGAGGAAATATAAAATTGCTATTCAGAGGAATACACGAGACCCAGAGGGGATTCTTCTACTTATATATCTTTTTTTCATTTTCCAAAAATAATTTATCATCAAAATGCAACACCAATGACATGGATAATAAACCATACTATTTTTTAATTTCCAGCAATATTCTCCAGTGGAGAAGAAACAGAGAAGGCTATGAAAAATATGCTTAGAGCATTAATATTTAATTAATGTAATAGGACCCTAAAATGAATATTATAAATGTAAAAGCCTTGATCAAATCCATAAGTTTTGTCTATGCAAGTAAAACACTGAATTGGTACCTACTAAATTTAAGACATTCTTAACAGACAACCTGGAAGGCTGAGCTTAAAGTTTTGCGTAAAAACAAATAGAACTTTGTGAAGGGCTAATCATTCACAGGCACACCTCACTGTATTGTGCCTCACTTTGTTGTATTTTGCAGATATTGTGCTTTTTAAAACTCAGGATTTGTGGCAACTCTGCATCCAGCAAGCTCTCAGTACTATTTTTCCAGCGGCATTTGCTCACTTCACGTCTCTGTGTCACATTTTGGTCATTCTCTCAATATTTCAATTTTTTTCATTCTTATTATATTTGTTATGTGATCTGTGATCAGTGATCTTTGATGTTATTATTATAATTGTTTTGGGGTGCCGCAAACCATGCCCATATAAGACAACAAACTTGATCAGTAAATGTGTGTGTTCTGACTGGTCTACCAATGAGCCAGTCCTCCCCAGACTCTCTCCTCTCCTTGGGCCTCCCTGTTCCCTGGGACACAACACTGTTGATATTGGGCCAATAAATGACCCTACAATGGCCTCTAAGTGTTCAAGTGAAAGGAGGAGTTGCACGCCTCTCACTTTAAATCAAAAGCTAGAAACGGCTAAGCTCAGTAAGGGAAGGCATGTTGAAAGCTGAGATAGGCCAAAAGCTATGCTTTCTGCACCAAACATTTAGCCAAGTTGTAAATGCAAAGGAAAGGTTCTTGAAGGAAATTAAAAGTGCTACTCCAGTGAACATACAAATGATAAGAAAGCAAAACAGCCTTATTGCTGATATGGAGAAAGATTTAGTGGTCTGGCTCAAGTTCTAACCAGCTGCAAGTCTCCCTTAAGCCCAAGCCTAATCCAGAGCAGGCCCTAGCTCTCTCTGATACCATGAAGGCTGAGAGAGGTAAGGAAGCTGCAGAAGAAAAGTTGGAAGCTAGCAGAGGTTGGTTCATGAGGCTTAAGGAAAAATCTGTCTCCACAACATAAAAGGGCAAGGTGAAGCAGTAAGTCCTGATGTAGAAACTGCAGCAAGTTCTCCAGAACGTCTAGCTAAGATCGTTAACAAAGGTGGCTACACCAAACAACAGATTTTCAATGTAGATTAAACAGCCTTCTATTGGAAGAAGATGCCATCTAGAACTTTTATACCTAGAGAGGAGAAGTCAATGCCTGGCTACAAAGCTTCAAGGTACAGGCTGACTCTCTTGCTAGAGGCTAATGCAGTTGGTGACTTTAAGTTGAAGCCAGTGCTTGCTCACTGACCATTCCAAATATCCTAGGGCCATTAAAAGTATGTTAAATCTATTGTTTGTGCCCTATCGGTGGGACAACAAAGCCTGGATGACAGCGCATCTGTTTAACGTGGTTTACTGAATATTTTAAGCCCACTATTGAGGCCTGCTGCTCAGAGAAAAAGATTCTTTTCGAAATATTACTGTTCATTGACAGTGTACCCAATCACGCAAAAGCTCTGATAGAGGTGTACAATGAGAGTAATGTTGTTTTCATGCCTGCTAACACAACATCCATTCTGCAGCCCATGGACCAAGGAGTCATTTCAACTTTCAAATCTTATCACTTAAGAAATATATATTATAAGTCTAGAAGCTGTCATAGATAGTGATTCCTTTGATGGATCTAGGGAAAGTAAACTGAAAACTTTCTGGAAAGGATTCACCATTTTAGATTCTGTTAAGAGCATCTATGTTCATGGGAATAGGTAAAAATATCAACATTAGCAGGAGTTTGAAAGAAGTTGATTCCAACTCTCGTGGGTGACTTTGAGGAGTTCAAGACATCAGTTGAGGAAGTAGCTTCAGATGTGGTGGAAATAGCTAAGGAACTAGAATTAGAAGGTGGGGGTGCTGAAGATGTGACTGAATTGTTGCAATCTCAGCATAAAACTTGAATGGATGAGGAGTTGCTTCTTATGAATGAGTAGAGAACGTGGTTTCTTGAGATGGAATCTACTGGTGAAGATGCTGTGAAGATTGTTGAAATGACAACAATTTAGATAGAATGTTACATAAACTTAGTTGATAAAGTAGCAGCAGGGTTTGAGAGCACTGACTCAAATTTTGAAAGAAGCTCTACCATGGGTAAAATGCTATCAAACAGCATCACATGCTACAGAGAGTTTGTGAAAGGAAGAGTCAACTGATGTGTCAAACTTCATTGTTGTCTTATTTTTAAAAATCGCCACAACCACCCCAACCTTCAGCAACCAGCACCCTGATTAGTCAGCAGCCATCAACATGGAGGCAAGACCCTCCACCAGAAAAAAGATTAGGACTTGCTGAAAGCTCACATGATAGTTAGCATTTTTTTAAACAATAACGTATTTGTTAGTTAAGGTATGTACATTATTTTTTAAGACATAATGCTATTGCATATTTAACAGTCTACGGTATGGTATAAACATAACTTTTATATGCACCGAGAAACCAAAAAATTCATTTCGCTTTCTTTATGGCAGTATTTGCTTTATTGTGATGGTTTGGAACCAAACCCACAATATCTCCTAGGTTTACTTGTATTACCAGTGTCGGGTAGAAATCCAAAGAGGTGAGGGGAAAGTTTCCTATGGGGTTCATTGGTGATTCAGCAAGTTTCCTCCTTATGTATCTTAGAACAGTCTAACTAACAAGCTAGAAAGCTATCTTCAAAGCCAAAATGCTTTATTGCCCGCATCCACACTTTTCATTCTCCAGCCAGATTCAGTCTGTCAGCAGTATAGTTTCATTAATTGCTTTAGGTGTTGTTTCTTTTCATAGTTCAAATATTTATTTTAAGGGCTAAATTACATATACAGTAAGAAAAAAGAATAAAAATACAGGCTCAAAGAAAGCAGAAGGAGGTATTAATGAAAATAAAAGTTGAAAATAATAAATGAGAAAACAACCAGTAAAAATGATAAATTACTCCAGAAAGAGTTCTTGTAAGGAAAATCAATAAGACAAATAAATCACTGGCTAGTTTAATCAGAGGGAAAAAAACCCACAAATGAACTAAAACAGAAGTGATCAAGAAAATATAATCACAGCCACAGAAAAAAAAAATTAAAGAATTATAACAGACTTCTTTGCACAACCCTAAGCTTATATTTTTGAAAATCTGATGGAAATTTGTGCATTTTAAGAAAAATATAAATTAATGAAGTTGAATCAATAAGAAAGAAAATTTAAGTAAACCTATCACCACAGAAATAAATAATGAGAGTTGTAATAGAATCATTCTCAGAAAAGGTGCCAGGTCTAAATGATTTCAGAGGCAAATTCTTTCAAAGCTTCAAAATCAAGGTAATTTCTATGTTATTCAAACTATACTCAAATCCAGAGAAAGATGGAAAACCTTCAAATATTTTTTGAAGGCACAATAATACTCACAGCACAGCCTAATAAAATAGTATAAAAATTAAGTCTAGAAAATAAGTCCCTTATGAAAACAGATGAGAAAGATCCTAAACAAAAACATTAGAAAATCAAATACATATATTTATACATGGGAAATTGAGTTTATCCAAATAATAAAAAATGGACACGACCAAGAACTTCTGTTCATTGAACTGGTGATTTAATATTGCAGAATCAATTATTCCAAACATTCATATTAACTTGTAAAGGAAAATATATGATCACAATATTCTAAAAAGTCATTTGATAAATCCACTACCTATTGGCTTAGAATTTTTTAATAAGCTAGGAGGATATTAAAAAGTATTTTAAAAATGGAGAAACATGTCATATTTCTAAATGAAAGTACCCAACATTAAAAAGAGATCAATTATCTTTCTAAATGACTCTATAAATTTTATTCTAGTGAAAAAAGAAATGATACATTTGGAATTTGAAAAAAAAAAAGGTAATTCTAAAATTCAAATGAAATGTACAATACTAACCAGCATTAAAAGGAATATAGAAATAAGGAGTAAGTAAAGCTATGATGACCAAAATAGAGTAGTACTGGGGACATAATAATCACACAACATAATGGAAAAGAGGTCCAGAACCAGTATGTGTAACAAATTAGCATTGACAAAGGTGATTTCAAATCAGTGGGAAAATATGGTTTACAACAAGTCACACTGGGATAAATATTTCACCATTTGGAAAAAAGAAAACAACTAAAACTTAGAAAATCTTTTTTTAAAAATCCCAGAGAGATTAAAGATAGGCTAAAAAAAAATAAAGTTGCAAAATTTCCACCAAATGTGGAAATCATATGAGAAACCCTGGATTCGTAGGCAGATGAAAACATTTGTATCTCAAGACATAAATTGATACGAGGAGACAAATTGAACTGGGAAAAATGATTTGTAATGCTTATGATAATTGTGAATATTCTAAATAGGAATTCTCTCAAAAGAATCAGAAAAGAAAACATCATAAAAAGGATTTTAAAAACCTCAGAAACAGGGGTGCCTGGGTAGCTCAGTCAGTTAGGTGTCCAACTTTGGCTCAGGTCATGATCTCACAGTTCATGAGTTCAAGCCCTGTGTCTGGCTCTGTGCTGACAGCTCAGAGCCTGGAGCCTGCTTCAGATTCTGTGTCTTCCTCTCTCTCTGCCCTTCCCCCACTCGTGTTCTCTCTTCTCTCTCTCTCTCTCTCAAAAATAAACATTAAAAAAATTTTTTTAACAGGAAACAACTAAAAAATATATGATAAATGTTTAGTATACCAACTATTAAATGAATATAAACTAAGATAACAATAATCATGTTTTTCCTAGTATAGCAACAAATTTGATACAATAATATTACAATTAAAGTTAATATCCAGGGCTAATAATAATGTGGGAAACAGGCATATCCTGAAGGAGATGAACTAGTGTAACATTTCTGAAGAACAGTTTTGCAAAATATAGCAAACACTTTTAAAAAGAACAGGCCCTTTGTGCTTACATTTCCATTCTTAGAAATTTATCCTAAAAGAAAAATCTGACAGGTTTACGCAAATGTGCTCATGTCTTAATCAGGAGAAAATTCACATTTTGTAAGACCTGAAACTTGCACATTTGGGAAGGGAGTTCTTTAATAAAAAAATGCAAAATTATGAAAACAAAATTAGTTATAAAATGAATATTTATTTAGAATGAGAAAAGCATAATATATTACAAATTTTTTAAAGTTGACAAATATCCCCCCAAAATAGCATAATGTTTATATTCATTTTTCTAAATTTTTGACAGCATGCTTTTTGATTGCTTCTGCATGTGATTACAATTTTTAATATTATTTTTCTATAGGCATACAGAAAAAACAGTTGTCTGCCCTAGCATGATCAATCAAAATTTGTTTTATATATCATTGATGGTTAAAATGCCTAATATAACTAACTCCACCGAGAGACATATTTGCTATTTGCAGTGCTAGTACAGGTTTGTGTCATACAAATGCATGAATTCTGGTCAATTCAATTTTGCATAATTCCCACCTAACAGTAATAAAAAATAAAAAAAAGAAAGCCTGGTGTGTTTATCACTGTAGATGCTGCATTACTGAATATGCTCCTGACAGGAGAGAACTTCTGCTTTCACTAGGCATCTATGAAAACCAAACTTTATGTATCTGATGATTAAAATTTTCCATAGGCTAGCATCTGGCTCCATACATTTCACACTTTACTTCTCCTCCACTGGGCATACTTCTAAGGCCACATACGATAGAAAGAATTCATATTATCGTGTGTCCTCTGGCCTTGAACCTTTGTGTCAAGATGCTGAGCAAGCTGGGATAGTGGGTGAAAGAGTATTTAGGGAAGCCATTCTTATAACATAAGCCTAGCAACAACTTAACTCTTCACAAAAGGGATTGAAAACCATATAAATGTATCTTACTAAAATCAAACTAAATGCATCCTCAACTTGACTTCTTCTCTGGGTCCCAAAAATGTGGCCCCTCTAGCAACACTTGACAAATGGGTAAGTGTGGGAGATGCAGGAGAGAAGCATCAAAGGAAAAGACTTCAAAAGGGAAGGGCTGGAGAAGGTGCAAGGCCTTAGGACATGTTTACATAGATGAAGGCAGCTGTGGCTCGTAGCTGTGGCTGGTAAGGAACGGAAGCCTAGAGCCATTAACATTGTCCAAGGCCGGATCCTCCTTCATATGTGACCTTTCCTAGTGTTATAGAAACCAATTAACTCAAAATTCAACCTTGAAAAGCTAAACCATTAGATTGATTCACACACTTGCTTAGCTGACTTTATGCACATAGTCTTTAGCAATTATCCTAATAAAAAGAAGCTTCATTCTGGGGGGCCTCATTTTGACTGAGTATAAGGACCTTCACTTAACTGTACTTTGTTTGCGGACTCATCTTTTCCAACTCCAGCCATACTCCCTGCCACAAGTGAGTGTGACAGATAGGAAGTTGGAATGGAAAAAGAAAGTTGTCTCAAGTGAGCACTATGAAAATATTTTACATTTGCTACCCTTAGAAGACTTTGTTCCTTCTCATTTTCTTTTGCAATTTTTTTTTTTTTCCATCTGACCCTTACTTATTATAGTTCCTTAAGACCTGATCCTGGGACTTCCTATCCCACTCACTTCTTTCTAGGAAATCTTATCTGCAACACCAGGTCAAATTACTATCTGCTTACCTATGACCTCCAAACTTGTACTTCTAATCCAGAATTTCCTTTGAGTCCTAGATCCAACTGCTAACTCAACATTTTCACTTAGATTATCTCAAAAACACGTCAAATGCCTTATCCAAGATAGAACTCACAACTGAGCACCCTTGACAACTTATTTCTTTTCAAGAGGAATGTGTCCTAGCAAAGCCACCACCTTACAAACAAGGGTTGAATACAAAAGCCTAGGAGTTTTGAATACAAAAACCCAACACATCACCAAGTCTTATTGATTTTACCTGTTAGTTCTCTCTCAACATTGTCTGTCTCCCTTCATCATCACATCACTTCCAACTCTCTCACCTGCACCCCAATCCAAGCTACCCTCATAGCACTTCAATGTCTTCCTACTGCCTAGAGGACCTGGCATTCAGACCCCTTCACAATCTGGCCCCAACATATTTTTTCTAGACTTATCTTCCATATTCCTTGTATGCTAGCCACAGTAGATGACTCATTCCTTTGCATAATAAAGTTTTATACTGTGTCTCTTTCCATTATTATTCCCTCATTCTAGAATGCTCTTGCCCACTTTGTTCATGTGTTAAACTCTACTTATTTCACAAGACCCAGATCAGATATCATCTGGATGAAATCTTCCTGGACCTTTCCTTTTGCTCTACCATTTTCTGCCCCTCTTTCCAAACAATCAGTACTCCATCATGCTTTTATAGATCTTTGTAAATACCATTAGTACAGCACTTTTATACTGTAGTTCATTTGTACCAATATCTATAATGGATAGATTATGAATTGCTTGAGTGCAGAGAAAATGGCTTACTCATCTTTGTGTCCTTCTGCCACTTGGCATAGGGCCTAGATACAAGGTAGGACCTCAATGTATGTTTCCACAGCATATCTTCAAATCCTTCTGTTACAAATCAACAGGGTCCCAACTGATCTGGCATAAGCAGAAATAAGAAATGTATCTGCTCATGTAATAAAAAGTGCAGGGGTAAAACTAGTTCCAGCAGGTGCTGAAATAACCCTCAAATGAGGTCATAAAATGCTCTCCCTACTCACCTCTTATCTCTGTTCTCCTTCATGTGGGCTTTATTTTTAAGCACCATAGTAACTCTAGACCATTATTCAAGATGAAATTTGAGCAGTATAGTGATAGTGTCTTTTCCCTGACAGCTTGCCCAAAAATGCTGAGCCTGGCCCTCGTTTACCAAATTGGATTATGTGATCATCACTGAACCAATCCTGGAGGCCAAAGAAAACTAATCATCTCATAGGTGAGATCTGAGCCATATGCCCATCACTGAGCTTGGTGTGGAAACAAAGACTAAGAATAGGGTAGCTCTCTAGGGGAAAATCAAGGCCCTGCTACCAAGACGTTGAGGGCTCAAAATAAGTGTACACAAGTAGTTTATAAAATTCTTGGGAAAATTATCATTAACCTTTCTTTCAGACAGAATTCTCAGTGCTACATCATTTATTTGAAATTTCATAAAATTTGAAATCTATCCTTAAAAATATTTCTAGGTTCTTAAGAGCATTACGTTGATGTTTTTGAACATCTGGCATAATACCTAGCATAGCATATATGTTATGTGCTAGGACATGTATGTTAAAAAATAAAAGAATGACTTAATAAATACACAGTCTGTAGAAGAATGTATATAATATATAGAAAATGTCATACACAAATGCATACATTAACCAGGACAAGAAATAGAGATCTACTTTACCCTAAAGTATAATTCATTATTTCACAAGTGACCAAATAAAACACCCCCCCTTCTTTTTCTTTTCTCTTCCTTTGAAAGAAAAGTTCAGAAAATGGGCCATTGGTTTAAATTCTTGTCTTTGGTCACTGAAATCAACTGTTACAAGATCATGTATGAACCCAAATTGTATTTTGGATTTATATCTATATGTTAAGGCATCCATGACAACAATCAAATCAGAGTCTTGTTCAGGCAGATACTACAGAAATGCTAACTACCAAGTAGAGTTCTGCCTGAGCTAAAAGCAATAATGCTATTTGTTTTGGTCTTAAAGCACAGAAATATATTTCCTTATAAATATATCTAGCAGACCTACTCTACCAAGTAAGATTGATTTCGTGACTGCTCTAATCGTTACTCATTGACCATGAGAGCCAGATGTGGCTGTCAGCTCAAGGAATTTATAAGATCCAATGTCAAATCCACAGAGAGTGAACCCCTTCATGTCAGTCAATATTTTATTCATTTTGCTATTCCTCTGAAACAGGGCACAAAGTATGACACAAAATTTTCTCAAAAAATAATTCATGAATTGATGCAAGCATATATACACACACATATATATGTTTCTTTATGGTTTAATGTGTTTTTTCATTTCCATCTACTGTCAAGCTTCCTTTTAGATACATTTCTTTATCAAGAGAGGCTGGAACGCCATTCTTCTCATGATATACAACAAGCAGGAAGCTTGGGTGGGGGGGTGGAAATGTGTTGGAAGGGATGAAGAACCAACTTTTAGATCATACCAGCTTTTCTTGCTTTGAGAAAGAATAGGGGGACAGCAAAAATTCTTTTTTCCCCCAAATTTTTAAGTTTTTAGTTAACATATAGTATAATATTGGTTTCAGTATAGTATATAATATAATATTGGTTAGTGATTCATCACTTACATATAATACCCAGGGCTCATTACAACAAGTGCCCTCCTTAATGCCCATCACCCATTTAGTGCATTCCCCCCGCCCCACTTCCCTCCATCAACCCTCAGTCTGTTCTCTGTATTTAAGAATCTCTTATGGGGGCGCCTGGGTGGCGCAGTTGGTTAAGCGTCCGACTTCAGCCAGGTCACGATCTCGCGGTCCGTGAATTCGAGCCCCGCGTCAGGCTCTGGGCTGATGGCTCGGAGCCTGGAGCCTGTTTCCGATTCTGTGTCTCCCTCTCTCTCTGCCCCTCCCCCGTTCATGCTCTGTCTCTCTCTGTCCCAAAAAAAAAAACAAACCAAAAAACAAAAAACAAACGTTGAAAGAGTCTCTTATGGTTTGCTTCTCTCTCTCTCTCTCTCTCTCTCTCTCTCTCTCTTTTCTTTCCCCCTTCCCAATATGTTCATCTGTTTTGTTTCCTAAACTCCACCTATGAGTGAAATGACAGAACAGCAAAAATTCTTTCTAAGTCTCTATCAATTTACAAAGTTAATGAAGATAATAGAAACCAAAACAAACAAATCATCTCTATCACTGGAAGCACTATTTGTGTGAATCATATGTTACGTAGCACTAATTTCATTTTGCCTACGTATTGAACACAGCATTAATAAATAGCTTCAAGCTAACTTCAGAGTATCTTTTTCATTTTCTAAGGGAAAAAAAAGAATGCTTGATTTATCACCTGTACTTCTACTAAATATTTTTTAAAAGTTAAAAGGAACCCAAACATTCTTTTCTTCTTGGTTTCATGACACTTTAGGGAAAAGTTTGAAGCAAAATATTAGCTTCATATTTTCTTGTTAGAAACCCTCTTACGGTCTAAGAAGTAAACTGTATATCTAAGAGAATCAATTTCAGGCTTCGGTAAGAGCAACATTTTGATTCACTGATATATAATTTAATATCTCCTCAGTGTTTGCATTGTAATTTTAATGACTACAACCCCAACAAGCAAGTAGGAAATTAAGGTACTGAGAGTGAACAACTTTAGGCAGTAAAGTGTGGTGCCCACAAAATAGGAGACACACCAAGTTCCAGTTTTTGATGTCTGAGCAGTTTGAAGAAGAGTAGTGGCTCTCAGAAATATTCCAAAAGAGAGCTGACAATTTTGAAGTATTCTATGGCTTCTTATCGATTTTTCTAAGTCCATGATGTAGTGGGGACAACATCTTATTCATTATTTATCAGTTCTCCTTTAGAGTTTTTTCCTCTACTCAGTCTACCCATCCTCACATATGTTTGGACCTTTCTACTCAGAACTCCTGCCCACTATGAGGACATATAGGGCTGGAACCTTTTGGTAGCTTTTTTACTCCAAGTCTCCAAGTCCTAATCAACTTTCACCTGTATCACCAGGAAAATCTCTTCATGGATTCATGTCTCTCCACTGACATTTCCCCCCTCTCTGCCAACATTTATTCTCCGGATCTGATCATGTACTCTCCTGCTTCAATGACCTCAGTGGCACCTAATGCCACCAGGTCCAGGTGCTCCTGGCCATTAGCAGTCTGGCCCCAACATTTACATATCCCACTCCAATCTTCTACTGGCCCTCATACAACTGTCCCCGATCCACACCTATGAAATATAAAGCCAGACAATATCTCCCTTCCTGTTAATTATCTTTAAAAA
The DNA here is from genome assembly GCF_023721935.1 of Panthera uncia. Taxonomy (NCBI): domain Eukaryota; kingdom Metazoa; phylum Chordata; class Mammalia; order Carnivora; family Felidae; genus Panthera; species Panthera uncia. The sequence continues at coordinate 55,032,268 of NW_026057584.1, read as the reverse complement.
GGCATTGACACGATAGCTAATGGAACTTTTCAGGCCATCCTTTGCATTTGAAACGTTTTTCTTTCTTGGTTATTTATATTCATATTAGAAAATTTTGCCTTCATGCATAACCTGTCACTTCTGACACTTAAGTCAAATTAGCAAATATTTCTTAAATACCTAATCTTCAGCAATGATTTTTTTTTCTATGAAAATGTGAAGAGGATGAAAATGTGCCTCTTAACCATTGAGATTATGGATGAGAACAAGATCCTCCAGAGTACCACCAGACTGTTGGTTCACACTGTCAAAGGTGAAATTGCTCTACAGGTGGCTAGTAAGTAATAAAAGCATTGAGGGACACCTGGTTGGTTCAGTTAGTAGAGCATGCAACTCTTGATCTTGGGGTTGTAAGTTCAAGCTCCACGTTGGGTATAGAGATTACTTAAAAATAAAATCTTAAAAAAAAATTGAAAGTTACATGTTTAGACAGAGGAGTTCTAGAAAAACACATTTTCCATATTCTAGTAAGTCCTTTGCTGATAATATATCAGATTAATGATAAAAATGGAACAATAAAATAACTATTTCAGTATCTCAATCTTTGCATTAGTCTCTTCACCTTTGAAAGAGAAATACTAATAGTAACTAATTTCTTAAATTAAAGGAATAACTTAAAGCTCTGGAGTTATGATTTAAAATGCTATAATACCAGGTTCATCATATATTATTATGGTGGGTTTTAAAAGAATATAAGAACTCTTACCATATGATCCAGCAATTACACTCCTTGGTATCTGCTCAGATTAAATGAAAACATGTCCACACAAAAAAACCTTAACATGGATGTTTATGGCAGCTTTATTTGTAACCGCCAAAACTCAGAAGCAATCAAGATGCACTTCAAAAAGTGAATGGATAAGCAAACTGTGGTATATTCAGACAATGGAATATTATTTAGTGATAAAAAGAAATGAGCTATCAGGCCATGAAAAGACATGGAGGAACTTTTACATGCATATTGCTAGGTAAAAGTAGCCATTCTGAAAGGCCATTTATTGTACGATTTCAACTACATAGCATTCTAGAAAAGGTGAAATTATGGGGACAGTAAAAAGATCATGGTTGCCAGGGGTTGGGAGAGGAAGGGATGGACAGGTGGAGCACAGGGGATTTTCAGGGCAGCAAAACTATTGTGTATAATACTACAGCGGTGGAAACATGCCATTGTACATTTGTCAAAATCCATAGAATGCATGACACCAAGAGTGAAACCTAAGGTAAACCATAGACTCTACATGAAATGATGTGCCAATTTATGTTTACCAGTTGTAACAAATGTAACATTCCAGTGCCAAGTGTTGATAATGGGGATAATGCATGTGTGGGGATAGGAGGATATGGGAACTCCTTGTACTTTCCACTTGGTTTTGCTGTGAACAGAAAACTGCTCTAAAAACTAAAGTTGATTAATTTTTTAAAAGAACATTAAGATAGAGGAGATACCATTTAGTAAGTCTCATCTAATGAACACTTACAAAGCTACATGACAATCACTTGACAGAATGTCGAGATTTTATTTTCTGTGATTCTAAGAATAAATTGTAGAAAATTATAATATAGGTTCAATACCTTCAGTTCCTGTATAAGTTCTTATCCTGACTAAAACCAAAGAATTAACTTTGTTCAAATAACAGAATAATCTAGAAATAATTTTGAAGTTATGTTTTCAACTTTTTTGTTTCTCAAAATAAAGGCATTTGAGAGCATTGAAAACCTAAGCTGTCTTCCTTTAGGTCAATGTGGAGGGATGAATAAAAAAAAAAAATAGCCTAGAGCAAAAGGAAATCTTTTTTTTCTTCAGGACACTTGCTGGCGTTTTCAAGGAAATCTGCTGAAGATGGGGAAGACTAAGGTGACCCAACTGCTCTTAGTGTCACCAACCTGGGTTCTCATGGCCATCGTCTTCTCCATTCTCTCCCCAAGAGCAGTGGCCCCGGACCACACGTCTCAGCTCCCTATCTTGCTTTCCTGCTCACCCTCCATGAGGACTGCATACTCTCTGCGGTTTGGAGACCATATGTGAAGAGACCATTCTTTAGTTCACTGAGACTCTTGATTTGCTGGACAAGATGTTCAGGAACACTGATTAGAGGTCAGTAAGGTCAAAATAAAATGGATATTTAGTAACTACATTAACCTTGAGAACTGAAGACTGCTATACTTTAAATAACCTTATCTTAAAGTTGTATTTCAAAGATGGCATCAGTATTTTAAAGCCTGCTAGGATGAACTTGAAGCTTCATTTGTTCAAGGACAAGACTCTTGTTTCAGTTCATAATTCCTATGAGCAGCTTCTGTGGCATGCTTTCTCTTTAATTTAACATACATATGCTTGATGTTCTTGGGTTTCTTTTACATTTAATCTCAAATTACTTCAAAAGGTTGTATGTGGGTGGATATGGGGGTGTTGGGAGAGACAGTTAATTCTGTAGTTGAATAAATTCCGTTTAGAATTGCATAAAGCTTCCCCCCATCTCCCATCAAACTCTCAGCACAGAAATCACAGTGTAAAGTGTTCCTTTTCCTCCAGCCTGCTTTTATGTAGGAATCTAAAGACAGCAATAAGATTTGTAAATAGATAATTGCTATTTGAACAATAATCCCACTTTTGTACAAGTTATTTACTTAAAAAACCAAAGTTCTAGGATAAATATGATTATAATAAACAAAATAGACTCCCTGATAAGAAACAGGAATGAATCACCATTTACAAGTTTGATGGAATAAGAGTGGGCTGTTCACTTTGTCAGTCGATGTATGTGGCTTGGCAGTTAATACTTTAGATTTCTCTTTGCTCAATTTGAAGCTTATTCTTTGAGGTTTAAATCGATCAATTAATTATGTGCAATTCAATAGCTATCTCACAAAATTATTATATATTTGTGCTGCTAGTCATAAAATGACTAGTGTTTCTGAAGCTAATTTTTCTGATAAATTTGAGATGTATTAGAGGCAAATTTACTGTTTAAACAAGTTCCTCAGTGCATGCAGTAGACAAATCACATGTGCTTCTAGAGTGAAAAGTTTGCATCCAAGCAGGAGGGCAAGCTTGTATTAGCAGCTGCACAATGCCTACCTTACAGGTAATCAGCAGCCATATCCAGTACCTGCATGAGTAGTCAATGAACTAAAACCAGATCAGGAAAGACAAAAAGCAGGCATGAGCCCCAGTATCTGTCCTAGGGAAGCCCAGGTCAAAGGCAGAAGCACCAATCAAGTTAAAAGTAGAATACTGAATAACTACCAAACTCTGGGGTCCAACCCTTTCTCTACCTGGAAATGAGATGCAAAGAAGAGTAGAAAGGGTAGGAAATCTCATTCCACAAGTATTCATAGGGAAGCTTCTACAGGCACATCGACCAATACAAAGCCCAGAATCACTTTGGGAAGACTGAATAAAACACAAACATTGGTCCCTCTGATTACTTGACCTAAATCCTAAGGAGGATCCATGAACCAATGGGGACCTTGTAAGGATCCACAGAGGGCTGGATTCTTAATTGGTCCATGAAACTTAACTGAAAAAGTTCCAGAACTTGAACATCAAAGAGAGCCCTGCACTGTGGCTTCTTAGCCGGGCTTATCTCCCTGTGGGACTCATAGTCAGCCATGGGCTAATCCCCTGACTCCCATGCTCTTCACCATCAGGAACACCTTTAGTTATTTTTTCTGATGATGGGCACCATCTGCTAAAATCTTCATCTTTCTCTAAAATTGCTATTATTAATAAAACTTTGTTTCTCATTGTCTTATTCATCAGACATACATATTTAAGAGCAAATCAGGTCTTCTGATAAGAATATTGATGAAATTCCCACCAAAAGACATTTTAAAATCCTGTTTTGTTTAATCTGTGTAGACTTCTGGTTAATTAAGCATGTTGTCTCTGTGAGTCTTTATTATTTAAATTATTCATGGATTCTGCTTCTTACCAACCACTTCCCACTGCCCCAACTCTTACGACCACTACTTACTTCTTAGACAGCTAGAGGTCAGGAGTCCCTATTGTTGGCAATCATAGGCTAGAACAGCTACAAATGTGCTCAGATTCAGAACACCGGAGTAGCTCGGATGTAGTGAATGAATGGTGTTGTGAGGCACTGTTTTACCATATTGATCTAGGTATGATATATTCGACGTAATGCTTTTGCTTTTGGTATCACCAAAATGGATCACTTCGAACTGGCATCTGAGCCCATGGCAAGTACACAGTTGCATGTGTCCACAGGCATAGCACAACAAATCAACAGACAGCACCCAAGAGATCTCCTGAGCCAACTGCTCCTCCCCTCTTTCCACATTCAAGGCAGGGCCCCTCTCTCATCCCCTACCAGCCTGAGGCCAGGTCCTCAGACCCCCAGAAGAAGGGGCAACCAGAGGCAGATCTGTTGTGGGGTGGGGTGGCGGGAGGGGGTGGGGCGCTGTTCAGGGGCATGCTGATGGAATGAGCTGGAGATGTAAAGCCAGAAGATCTGGGTTTGAGTTCCGGCCCTGAGCATAACACTTACCAGAAATGTGACATTTAGTAAGACTATTAACATCGGCTTAGTGGAGTAATAAGTATCTCAGTCCCACCTCCCTAATCTCAAGCAGGTGTCAAAAAGACCAAAATGCCTAATTAGCTATCAATCTTCTCCATTTTGTGTCTTGGAATGTAAAATACTTGTCCATATGTTGTCTTACCTTTATATAATTTTCTTTTATTTTCTCCTAGCACGCTTTGGGCAATTCAGTTTCTTCTGTAGATATCCATGTATGGATCTTAACCTACTATCATAGGAAACCACAGAATAAAGATGGATGGGGTGTCATTTGAGGAGTGTGAGGTTTTGACAGAAAAAAAGGCAAGTGCACATTTTCTTAGGCAGATTGAAGTTTGAAAAACATTAGTGAGTCTCAAGCCATAATAAAGAATATTCTTTTACCAGTTGTTTTTCCCTTGCTCTTCCAGAACATACTGTTAATGTTTTCTAAGGCTGGTCTATTTTGAGCTTGGTTGTATTTTGGCATTTGTGTGACAATGTCAGAGCCACAGCCTGTCATTTCACATTCTGCTAGTGACACTTGGATCTGTTTTTTGTTAAGTTTCTAGAAAAAAAACTGTCACTCTACCTCCGTGGTTTGAAGCCAGGAGCAGAAAGCCATCCACGTGCCCTTGGTGCAACCTAAACAAAGCATTTTGTAACTCACTCCTTACTCATTTCTCTACTGCTCACAGATCTCCCCTACTGTGGAAACATGCTGACAAGAACATGTTCCCAAAGTTGTTCCATCTCAAGTGCCTTCTCAGGGGTTAGGGAATATTTGAAAAGTGACTTGGATTGGAAATTTATTTATTTATTTATTTTTATTTTTATTTTCTCCAATATATGAAGTTTATTGTCAAATTGGTTTCCATACAACACCCAGTGCTCATCCCAAAAGGTGCCCTCCTCAATACCCATCACCCACCCTTCCCTCCCTCCCACCCCCCATCAACCCTCAGTTTGTTCTCAGTTTTTAACAGTCTCTTATGCTTTGGCTCTCTTCCACTCTAACCTCTTTTTTTTTTTTTTTCCTTCCCCTCCCCCATGGGTTTCTGTTAAGTTTCTCAGGATCCACATAAGAGTGAAACCATATGGTATCTGTCTTTCTCTGTATGGCTTATTTCACTTAGCATCACACTCTCCAGTTCCATCCATGTTGCTACAAAGGGCCATATTTCATTCTTTCTCATTGCCACATAGTACTCCATTGTGTATATAAACCACAATTTCTTTATCCATTCATCAGTTGATGGACATTTAGGCTCTTTGCATAATTCGGCTATTGTTGAGAGTGCTGCTATAAACATTGGGGTACAAGTGCCCCTATGCATCAGTACTCCTGTGTCCCTTGGGTAAATTCCTAGCAGTGTTGGAAATTTATTTATTTATGCCCAGGGTTTTGAAATTAAGGAATACCTTTATTAGACTGTTTTGTATTTTGAACACCTCTCTGATATTCCTAGGAGCTGCAACTTTCTGAGAGTTTGGACTTCTGGAGGGACTGTTAGCGCTAATTTTCATGTCCCTAAAATACTTGTGAGGCATCTCTTTACACATTTCTACAGAGGGAAGTGGTGAATGCCTTCACAGTACTCTAATTGGAGTGAACGTACATCACAGGTGGCCTGGGAGATCTGGCTTATGCCTGTGGACCCATTTCCTTTGATTTGCAGAAGTGTCCCAATTTGGATGATAAGTTATACGGTCACCCTACCTCTTATGCACTTGGTTATAGAAGTCAACCCTGAGAGAGACATAAAAGACAAATGATTGACTAAACACAGAAAAATAATAAAGCAAACACTTAATTGGCAAGAAGGTGTGGCTCTTTTCTTATAAAATTTACCTATAAAAAGATCTAAAGTTACTTTCCATCTTTTCTTTCCAAAAAGCTGTAATGGAGCAAGCAAAAATAACACTTTAACTTTGTCTTGAGCTCCAAGAGAAAGAGAAGATTCTGTCTAGCACAGACAGGAAGCTGATTCACCTCTCCCATGGTATAAGGGGTGCATCCAGGAAATAGAGAGAGTACTATACATTTTTTTTCTGAAGAGTACCCCAACCACCCAAAGGACTTTAGCATTATCACTAGGTGCAATGAAAAAGAGAAAAGTACATATGTGAAGACAGGCAACAATTACAAATTGTTAGCATTCACAGTTTTTTTCTTTAGCCTACAACCATAGGGGGAAATAGGAGAGAAGGAGTAACTGGAAAGGTTGGAAAATTTAGAGTCGAAAGGAAAAAAAATCCCTATAAGGATGAAAAGAAAGGGAAGAGGAGGTTTGGAGGGGAGGAGTGAAGAGTAACATGAGCCGGGTCTGGAGTGGTTGAATGTGTGGGAGACAATTCAGGGACATGTCACTGAGGATGCCTGCAAAATCAGGAAAAGAAATCCAAGCTAAAAGTGCCCTTTAAACTAAGGGAAGATTTATCATCACACATAAAAATTACAAAGCAAGGAAGCAGAGTTGATTAATTCAGATTCCACAGTCTCTTCCAGGACTTCCATCCTTGTGCTCTGCCCTCCATGTCAATTTAAATGTTTTGTCAACTAGCCAGTTCAGCCTGCTTCCCCCATGTTTCAGTAGAAGAAGCTCTGTTTCTTCTCATGTGTCATCTTTTTAATCAGTGAGGAAAACCCTTGTCAGAAGATTCCCAGCTGACTCTCTCACATCTCACTGCCAGAACGGCGTGTTATAACCATGCTAAGATCATTCCCTGGCAAGGAAAATAGGACCAACATATGGCTTCGATCAATCATAATTCACCCTCCTGTGCTCAGGATGAAGCTTCCTTTCCCTGAACCTCATGGTAGTCAGGCATAGAGGGGAATTACTGTTAGAAAGAACAAAGAGAAATAAGCAGAATTTGGTATGTGCTATGGGCTAAATTTTGTTCCCCCCAAATTTATATGTTGAAGTCCTAACCCCCAATACCTGAGAAAGTAACCATATTTAGTCTTTAAAGAGGTAATTAACATAAAATGAGGTCAATGGGTGGGCTCTAATCCAATGACTGGTGTCCTTAGAAGAAGAGATGAGGACACAGACAAATAGAAAGGGAAGACGATAAGGAGATGCAGGGAGAAGATGGCCTTTTACACACCAAGGAAAGCAACCCCAGAAGAAAAAACCCTGTCACCATCTTGATGTCAGACTTCTAGCCTCCAGAACTGTGAGAAAAGAAATTTCTATCTTTTAAGGCATGCAGTCCGAAAAATTTGGTATGGCAGCCTGAGTCTAAGAGAGTATGCAACCAAGAACATCTGCAACAGGGGAAGAAATAAGAGAAGGGAAGGAATTTTAAAGACATTTTGCTAATCTAGACATTGTTTGTCAACAACTGCTAACATCACAAAGGATAGAGAACCAGACATTATGTACCTCCTGATGTAAATGTTCGACACTGGAACCAAAAGGGCAATCTTGCAAAGGAAGGAAGGAAGGAAGGAAGGAAGGAAGGAAGGAAGGAAGGAAGGAA